>NW_025793633.1:0-34861 GCF_021613505.1 Equus quagga | reverse complement strand
TAACTTAGATGAATGAGCAAATTCCTAGAAATACACAAACTACCAAAAGTGACTCAAGAAGAAACAGAAAATCTGAATAGAATTATAGGAAGTGAAGTGGTTGAATTAGTAAGCAAACTACCCAGAAAGCAAAGCCCTAGGGGGTTTCTCAGCAGAATTCTCCAAAACATCCAATTAAGGTTTGATAGTGATTCCTCACAAAGCCTCCCCAAAACAGAATCAACACACTTCAAACGCATTTGCGAAGCCAGTGTTAGCCGGATACCAAAATCAGACACAAGTATCACAAAGGAACTACAAACCTCTTTCCCTTGTGAATATGGATCCAAAAAACCAACTCATACCTGTACCTGATCCAGCAACAACCTGAAGGAATCACACACCGTGACCAGGGGGGATTTACTCCAGGGGTGCAGGGTCGGGTTAACCTCTCAAAACCCATTAAGGAAGTACGTCCTATTAGCAGAGTAAAGAGCAAAAATGGCCTGGTCTTCTCAATAGACTCAGAGGAAATACTTGACAAAATCCAACATCCTTTCATGATAGAAACACTCAGCAAACAGGATTGGAAGGAAATTTCCTGAATCTGATACTGAGCAAGTGTGGGACACCCACAGCTAATATTATATTTCATGGTGAAAGGCTGAATATTTTCTCCCCAAAATGAGGAAGGACACAAGAATCTCTGCTTTTGCCACTTCTATTTGACAAAGTACTGGAGGTTTTAGCTGGAACAGTTTTGCAAGAAGAGGAAACAAAACACATCCAGACTGAGTAGGAGGAAGTAAAACTATATTTACTTGCATGTGACTTATCTTGTAAATGGAGAACTCTAAGGAATCCACTAAAAAAATCTCTTAGACCTGATCATCGAGTACAGCAAATTTGTATGGTACAAGATATGAATATAAAAATAAATTATATTTTATACACTGCAATGAACAATCTGATAGTGAAATTAACAAAAGAAATCTATTTCAAAAGAAATCTATTTATGATAGCATCAAGACGAATAAAATAGGAAAAATTTAATAAATTAGAAAATACTCTGAAAACTGCAAAACATCATTAAAAGGTTAATAAGGATCTGTAAGTGTGAAATATCAAGTGTTGGTGAGAATATGAAGAAAAGGTAACTCTTGTGTGCTGGGCATGTAAATTGGTGCAGCCACTATGGAAAAGAGTATGGAGGCTCACCAAAAAATTAAAATAGACCTACCATGTGATTCAGCAATTCCACTTCTGGGTATTTATCCAAAGAAAGCAAAAATGCTAACTCAAAAAGATATGTGCATCCCTATGTTCACTGCCCCATTATTTACAATAGCCAAGATATGGAAACAACCTAAGTGTCCAAAAATACATAAATGGATAAAGAAATTGTGGTATGGGGCTGGCCTGGTTGCGCAGTGGTGAAGTTCGCACGTTCCGCTTCTCGGCAGCCTGAGGTTCGCCAGTTAGGATCCTGGGTGCGGACATGGCACCGCTTGGCAAAAGCCATGCTGTGGCAGGTGTCCCACATATAAAGTAGAGGAAGATGGGCACAGATGTTAGCTCAGGGCCAGGCTTCCTCAGGAAAAAGAGGAGGACTGGCAGTAGTTAGCTCAGGGCTAATCTTCCTCAAAAAAAAGAAAGAAAGAAAGAAAGAAAGAAATTGTGGTATACTAGTACAACGGAATATTATTCAGCCATATATAAGAATGAATCTTGCCATTTGTGACAACATGGATGGATCTTGATGGCATTATACTAACTGAAATAAGTCAGATAGAAAAAGACAAATATTGTATGATCTCTTTTATATGTGGAATCTTAAAAAAAAAAAACAACAACAACAAAAAACAAATGAAAACACCAAGCTCATGGATACAGAGAACAAGCTGGTGGATGCCAGAGGTGGAGGTGGGGAGTGAGAGACATGGCTGAAGGGGGTCAAAAGGTAAAAGGAAAAACAAAAGAAAGGGAGTTGTACCAAAAAATGCACATTTATAATCATATAGTGACAGAAAAATGATTATAAACTTTAATCTAAACTCACAAACTACCCACCATTGCTACTGGATGGCCATCAGTGAATGTACACACATGCAAAGGGGTATCAGTTACAGAGCTGCAAGCATTCTGAGGGGGTGTGGAGAAAAACCCTCTTCTAGCTACATTTTCGCTGAGGCTAATTTCTAATAATAATAATAACCATTAAACTTTTTTACTGCCAAAAGTTTGATTTTCAGTTTAGGAAATTAAAAGTAAAGGGGTGAGGTTGGAAGGGGATTTGGCTATTTGGAAACTGGCGATCTTTAATAAAGATGAGTGAAGGCCTTGGAGTGATGCCATCCCTTTTCTTGCTCTTTATTTCTCCCTAACCAATAGAGGCAAGAAAAAAAAGAATGAAGCCTAAAAATAAATAAATAAATGGGAAAATAGCCCATGTTCATGGATCCTTAGATTTAACACTGTTGAGATGGCAATGCTTCCTAGAATAATGTAGATTTTCAACTAAATCTCTATCAGAACCTCAGTTGACTTTTTATGCTGTCGATAGTCATCAAGGAAACCTGAACTAAACTGGAGTCGGGAAGGCCTGTAGGGGGAGCTCTCACACCCTACCATACACCCTCAATTACACGAAACAGGAAGAGAGGGTGGCTTCCATCTTACATAAGAAGTAAAACTACTTTACTGCTGAAGGAAGATTTCTCTTCTCACCAGGCAGTGGCCCAGCCAATGAGAAATGCTGCAGCTCAGCCAATGAGGGGCCATTGCTGCCCTGAGCTGTTACTTTCCAACAATGGATTTTCATTTAGAACAGACCCTGCCTACTCTCTCTTTTTCTCTATAAAAGAAGCTCCTTTTCTTGGTTTTCTGGATTTGCCATAGGATTCACACCGCAAATTGCAATTGTATTGGCTATTCTTAAGTAAACTCATTTGAGATAAAATAATGGGCAAGTTTGCTTTTTAAATTGACAGTAGAAAATGACAAGCTGTTTTATAAGTTATATGGAATTGCAGGGAAACCAGAACAGCCAAACCAATCTTCAAAAGTAAAACCAAGTAGTAGGATTAACTTTTCCTCATTTCAAATCTGACTACTCAGCATGGTAATCAAGGAGTGTGGTGATGACACAAGGACTAACAGATCAATGCATTCAGTTGAGAGTCCAGATATAAACCCATTCAACTATGGTCAATTGATTTTCAAAAAAGGTACCTAGAACGAGGAAAGAATTTTTTTTCAAAAATTGGTGCTGGGACACCTGGATAACAACAGCAGAAGAATGAAGTTGGAGCCTCACATTACACCACATACAATAATTTACCAAAATGGATTGAAGACCTAAGTCTGAGTCAAGACTATGATACTCTTAGAAAAAACATATGACCTTGGATTTGGCAAAGAATTATTAAATATGACACCAAAAGAAAACCAGTAAAAAAAAAAAAAACGATGATTTGAACTTCCTTAAAATTAGTCACTTTTGTGCTTCAAAGGATACCGTCAAGAAAGTGAAAACAAGGGTAGGCCTGGTGCACAGTGGTTAAGTTCTCATGCTCTGCTTCAGCAGCCCAGGGTTCACAGCTTTGAATCCCAGGCACAGACTTACACACTGCTCATCAAGCCATGCTGTGGCAGTGTCCCACATACAAAATAGAGGAAGATGGGTACAGATGTTAGCTCAGCAACAGTCTTCTTCAGGCAAAAAGAAGAAGACTGGCCAGAGATGTCAGCTCAGGGCCAATCTTCCTCACAGAAAAAAAAAAAAAAAAACACAACCTAAAAACAAAAGAAAGTGAAGCACCCATTGGAAACCCTGTACACTCCTGGTGGGAATGTAAAATCATGTCACCGTTCTGGAAAATACTATGGGACTTCTTCAAAAGTTACAGAGAGTTTTACCATATGATCCAACAATTCCATTTCTGAGTATTTACCCAAAAGAGTTCAAAACATAGACTCAAACAGATATTTGTACACGTGTTCATAGGAGCATCATTCACAGTAGCCAAAAGGTGGAAGCAACCCAAGTGTCCATCAAGAGATGAACAGATCAACAAAATGTAGATACACATGGAACAGAATATTATTTCTCCCGTTATCTTTTAGGAGGGTTGCATTTTTACATTTTACACTAAGATCTATGATCCTTTTTGAGTTAATTTTTATGAAAAGTATAAAGTCCATGTCCAGAATCTTTTTTTGGCATGTGGATGTCCAGTTTTTCTGGCATGATTTGTTGAAAACACTACGTTTCCCCATTGAATTGCCTTTGCTTCTTTGCAAAGATGAGTTCACTTTATTTGTGTGGATCTATAGGAAACAACTGACTTTTATATATTAACCTTTTATCCTTCAACCTTCCTCTACTCTCTTATTTGTTCACGGGGTTTTCTTTGTTATTGGGATTTCTTCGAGATTTTCTCTGTAGACAACCTTGTCGTATGCTACAAAGACATTTATCTCTTGCTTCCCAATCAGCATATCTCTTATTTCTTTTTTGTGTCTAATTGCATTAGCTAAGAATTCCAGTACAGGGTTGACTAGGAGTGGTGGGAGGGGACTTTCTTGCCTTCTTCCTGATGTTACCAGAAAGCATCTAGTTCCTTCAGCGTAGTCCACTAACATTAAAGAAGAGCACAGTTAATGGAAAGGTAGGCATGGGCTGAGGGGAAGCATTCTCCAGTCCAGTGATTGGATCTCAATCTTCTAGTGAGCTTTTGATATAATGAGAAAGATATTTGATCTTTGTCCTCAGTTCCTAGCAAAAACCTCTTGAAGCCCTTGGAATTACTTGAGTGACAAGGGTGATAGAATGTCTTTGTTGTTTTACTTGAGTTCATAATAGTTTACATCATTGCAAAATTTCAGTTGTACATTATTTCTTGTCTGTCACCACATAAGTGCTCCCCTTCACCTCCTGTACCCACCCCCTCCCCTTTCCCTGGTAAGCACTGAAGTGTTTTCTTTGTCCATGTGTGTGTTTATATTCCACATATAAGTGAAATCATCTGGTGTTTGTCTTTCTCAGTCTGGCTTATTTCACTTAGCATAATTCCCTCCAGATCCATCCATGTTGTTGTGGGAATGATTTTGTATATTTTTCTGGCTGAGGAGTATTCCATTGTGTATATATACCACATCTTCTTTACTCAATCATCAGTCGATGGGCACTTGGGTTGCTTCCATGTCTTGGCTATTGTGAATAGTGCTGCGATGAACATAGGGGTGCATGTTACTTTGGATTGTTGATTTCAAATTGTTTGGGTAGATACCCAGTAGTGGGATAGCTGGTTCTATTTTTAGGTTTTGAGGAATCTCCATACTGTTTTTCATAGTGGCTGCACCAGTTTGCATTCCCACCAGAGGTGTATGAGGGTTCCCACACCCTCTCCAACATTTGGTATTTTGTCTTAGTGATTATAGCCATTTTAACAGGTGTAAGGTGGTATCTTAGTGTAGTTTTGATTTGCATTTCCCTGATGATTAGTGATGTTGAACATCTTTTCATGTGTTCATTGGCCATCTGTATATCTTCTTTGGAAAAATGTCTGTTCATATCCTCTGCCCATTTTTTTGATCGGGCTGTTTTGTTGTTGTTCAGTTGTGTGAGTTCCTTATATATTATGGAGATTAACCCCTTGTCAGATGTATGATTTCCAACAATTTTCTCCCAATTGGCGAGTTATCTTTTTGTTTTGATCCTAGTTTATTTTGCCTTGCAGAAGCTCTTTAGTCTGATGAACTCCGACTTATTTTTTCTTTTCTTTCCCTTGTCTGAGAAGACATGGTATTCAAAAAGATCCTTTTAAGTTCGATGTCAAAGAGTGTACTACCTATATTATCTTCCAGAATTTTTATGGTTTCAGGACTTATCTTCAAGTTTTTGATCCATTTTGAGTTTATTCTTGTGTATGGCATGAGATAATGGTCTACTTTCATTATTTTGCATGTGACTGATCAGTTTTCTCAACAGCATTTATTGAAGAGACTGTCTTTTCTCCATTGTATGTTCCTGGCACCTTTGTCAGAGATTAGCTGTCTGTGTATGTGTGGTTTTATTTCTGGGCTTTCAGTTCTGTTCCATTGACCTGTGTGTCTGTTTTTGTACCAGTACCATGCTGTTTTGATCACTATGGCTTTGTACTACATTTTGAAGTCAGGGATTTTGACGCCTCCAGCTTTGTTCTTCTCAGGATTGCTTTAGCATTTCGGGGTCTTTTGTTGCCCCATATGAATTTTAGGATTCTTTGCTCTATTTCTGTGAAGAATGTCATTGGGATTCTGATTGTGATTGCATTGAATCTGTAGATTGCTTTGGGTAGGATGGACATTTTAACTATGTTTGTTCTTCCAATCCATGCTCATGGAATCTCTTTCCATCTCCTTGTCATTATCTATTTCTTGCAATAATGTCTTAGAGTTTTCATTGTATAAGTCCTTGGCCTCCTTAGTTAAATTTATTCCTAGGTACTTTATTCTTTTTGTTGCAATTGTAAATGGTATTGTATTCTTGAGTTCTCCTTCTCTAAGTTTGTTATTAGAGTATAGAAATGCAACTGATTTTTGTAAGTTGATTTTTACCCTGCAACTTTACTATAATTGTTAATTATTAACAATGAGGACATGTTGTGAGAAATGTGTCATTAGGCCATTCTGTTGTGCAAACATCACAGAGTGCACTTGCACAAACCTAGTGGTATAACCTACTGCACACCTGGGCTATGTGGCACTAATCTTATGGGACCACCGTAATGCATGCAGTCTGTCATGGACCAAAACATTGAGGTGCATGACTGTAGTCATGAAAAGGTTCATCAGGTTTTTGTGCACAAGCCTTAGTTTTGTTCCAATCAACAGGCTTTGGAAAAGCCCTAAGAATTGCTTGATGAAGTCGTCTAGCGATTGCACAAGCCTGATCATACAGCAGGGCAGCAGGTTGGTCTCCTGGTTGTAATTCTAGAGACCTTTCAGGATTTTCCCAATTAGAAGTTTTCATCCAGTGCTGGGCCTGGCCTTTACCAACAAGCATACGAACCATTTGATATGTCAGAGAAATCAGGTTGCTAAGTTTGAATTACTATATTAAACCCCTCAGCAAATCTGTGAGAATCTTCGGTTACTCTGTGAAAATCTTTGACTATGGCTTGCAGTTCAGCTTTAGTCCAGGGAATATAAGGAATGAAAGGTTTAGCCTTTGGATCCTCAGGCAGCTTAATTTTAAAGGCACAGGTTCAGGAAAAGGGGAAGTTCAGTGAGGGAGTTAGTATGGGGAAACTGAGGGACTAGAGGAGGTATAAATGGTATCAAAGGGAAGGAGAAAGATGGCGCCAGAGGTGAGGCTAGAGCCTGAGGAGAGAGGGTAGAACATGCTGATGTTGAAGGCAGAGCCTGAGACAGAGAAGCTGGAGAAGAGGAAAAGGAGGCTTTGGAAGACATCTTATCTTTCTTTACTCATTTATTTGCTTCAGTTAATCTTGAAATTTTATTTTGCAAAGAGGTGATTGTAGAATCTTGATAATGTTTGGAAGCCTCAAGATACCAAGCCAATTAGGAGTTCCATTCCGTTTTGGAAATTACAGAGAAAAGCAAGTTTGGGGAGCTCAAAAGTTCCCATGATGCCCTTTAGTATTCTAAATTACTTTTGGTTAAGTTGGTCCATTTAGTTAGAAAAGTACATGAGGAATGACCATGGTTTTAAAACATAAAATTGGCCAGGGTCCCTGGAGGTGGGGACCCTCAAAATATTTAGATAACTGGGTCCCATTTCTCAGAGGTTTTTCTCTAGAGTAAAAGGATAATTTTCAAACAGCCTCAAGAGCTCAAACAGCCAGCAGGCTTGATACCAGCAGTTCTAAGAAAGCAGTCTAATCCAGGAGTTAGACCAAAGGCAGAACAGCACAGTCCTAATAGAACAGCCTAATTCCAAAGGAGTTAGTCCAAAGAATAAAGAACACTTCCAACAGAACAGCCTGGTTCCAAAGGAATGGGGTCGAAGGCTGAATGACACAGTTCCAATGAAACAGCCTGATTCCAGAGGAATAGGACTGAAGTCCAAGCAACCAGTTCCAAAGGATCTGACTGATTCAAATGGGTCAGGCCAAAGTGCCAACCAAGTACTCATAGAGGAAACAAGGCTTAACAAGACCAGAAAAGAACAAAGCCTCAGATATACTCCACATAGAGCCTGGGGAGCTCACAAACAGAGTGGACGCTCAGATCCAGGAGAACACCTACCCTAAAGCTTCAGGGTCGGTGAGAAAAGCAGCAAGCTCAACGGGCTCCTTTGTAGGTAGAACCCATTTCCTCACCAGCCAAGGAGTCCTCAAGGGTCTTCTCTGGATCCCCTATGGGTCACCAAAATGTTGACCTTAAACAGACAGCCAGTGATTTCTCCAGCAAAAATAGGTTTATTTGGCAAAGCAAAGAATTGCAATTTGAGGTCTGCAAACATGGCGAGCCACGTGCAAGTCTCAAGCAACAAGTGTAGGGAAGAGGGAGTTGGGAGGGCTATTGTAAACAGAGTGTGCTGGAGGAGACTGGGAGTTCAAAGTGCAGTGGCTTTCCATTGGCTGATTCTGACAGTTTCTCACTGGCTGAGTGGCTGCTGGGCAGGAAGAGGAAGCCTTTCTTCTTCCCGTTGGGTCTGCAATCACTGCAGGGTGAGAGAGATCCCCCTTCTGACCTCCTGACTCTATTTAAATAAGGTTTCTGTTGATTATTTTTCACATTATGTGCATTATATCTCAATAAAACTGTTGAAATAAATAAAAGTATTAAGAGCTTTGCAATGCAAAATAGTTTTCCAATCCAGTCTCTTGGGCAAATTACAGTTTCCAGGTTAATTAACACCTCCATCACCTCACAGTTACCTTTTGTGTGTGGTGAGAATGCTTAATCCACTGTGTTAGCAAATTTCAAGTATAAAACAAAGCATATGTATATCAAATCATCACACTGTAGTCTTTAAATATGAACTATTTTATTGATCAATTACAATACACCTGAGGAGAAAAAAAGAGTCTTCAGGCACATCCCAAATTTATTTAATGATTTATTTTTTTCTTATATCACTGAAAATAGGAATCTGTCAAAACCCAATGCTTCATCCCAGAGGTGAAAAAATATTTGGAAAAGGAAGGGTTGGAATTTAAAGTCCTATTAATAATAGCCAATGCACCTGGCCATCCTGAATCTGTTTGCTATGAAAATGAAAATTTTGAGGTTGTATTTTTACTTCCAAATACAACCTCATTGCTTCAGCTCATTGACCAAGGCATCGTTTGGTTTGTCAAGGCCACATACACCCACTTGGCATTTGATCATCAATTGATGCAGACCCCTTTCTGGACAGAATTCAGTGCTGGAAATCGTTCACTACTGCTGACACAAAATTGCAATGGATGAATTAAAACTAGAAACTGTACATGCCTTCTGGGAGAATTTACGAAGTTGTGAATGATTTTAAAGCTTCCTGGGGATTGATAAAGAAGTTAGGAAAACCATTTATGTAGCAAGACAAGTTGGTGGAGGATTTGCTGATATGTTTGATGAAAAAGTGAAAGAAAATGCTGAAGGCCACTGAGAAGTTTTAACAAAGGAGGAATTAGAAGAATTTGTTGTGTAGGCTATAGAGGAAGAAGAAGATAAAGAAGAAACAAGCAAAACCAGCAATGTGGACATTACTGAAATTTGCCCAAGGGTTTCAAATCTCACAGACATTAAAGGACAAGATTATGTAATACAATCCTCAGATAGAACACAACATTAAAGTCACCCATATGATCACTGAACAATGATCATTTCTGCAGCAACATTTGGGTGTTAAAAAAAAAAAAGACAACTTCTGATTACTATCTTCTTCCAAAAGGTTTCAGCAAAAAAACTTTCAACTATTGATGATCCCCATCTACTGACATCATCTGCTCCTGACATCCAACCGTCAACATCATCATGGCTCGATCCAAGATCACCTGAAGCAGATGAGCCTTCTTCTGCTGTATCATCAGGTCAACGGCACCCGAACACTACATGACAATGCCTGTGTCACTCAGCTCACTTCATCTCATCACACAGGCATTTTAGCATCTCACATCATCACAAAAAGACCGAGTGCAGCACAATAAGATCTTTTCAGAAAGACCACATTCACATAACATGTATTACACAATATTGTTATAATTGTTCTATTTTATTATTAGTTATTGTGCATCTTTTATAGTGCCTGATTTATAAATTAAACTTTATCATAGGCATGAATGTATTTTAAAAACACAGTATATAGACTTCAGTACTATCCATTTTCAGGTATCCACTGAAGGTCTTGGAACATATCCTGCATGGATCGGGGGGAACTCTTCTACTAGAATTTATACTCCCCTCTCTTTGACTGCTGGTGGGACACTGGTGGCCTTTGGCAGGAGGGGACTGAAAAAAACATGATTTAAATTTTGGTATTACAAATGAATAAGAAATTAATCCCATGACTAAAGTTATAAGGTATAAAAATTCATTAAAGTATAAAAATTTATGAGAATAAAAAATAAAATCTGCCTGAGGAAAAATATCTGAATTTGTACACACATGGTAATACTGGCTCAGAATGTATAAGGATTAAATGGAGAAAATTACAAGTTGATCTAAAAATCCATAATTACAATGGGAAATTTCAATATATCTTCTCAGGAAATGAGAAATATAATATTTCTTAGCAAACAAGTACTTGAAGCAGTTAATAAAAGTTTTCTAAGAAAAAACTACAGAAGCATTCATTAGAGAAAAAATGCACATACTTTGAATCACATACAAAAGTAACTGAAAACATTGAGGGACTACACTCAACTATAAGCAACAGGAAACATCCAGAATCTGCCTGACATGAGGACGATGCCAATTCTCACATGCAAGCACTTAGAGCAGTCACTGCACACTTCACTGAAGGAACAAACTCTCAAACTTTTTTTGACAGCACCAATGTTATTGTCATAGTGGAATCAGTAACACATGGTCACTAGCAGTATTAACAGGACAAGATGTCTACTATACAAATCAGACTTCATAGGAATACATCTAGAGAAGAGGGGAGTAGTGCTACAGAGAATCTTCTCAATCACAACAGTCTAAATTTGTTGCCTGGTAGACACGAGGGGATGCAGACAAGTCCAACCTGGGCTGGATCCTTCATGTTGGATTTTGGAGGCAACTGTAGAAGCCTACAGCTTGGGTCAAATGGAAATCAAACCGTCCTGGTTTTGAGGATATTCTTGATTAGCAGGGCAAGAATGAGGAAAACAGACTGGAAGGACAAGTCTGAGAAGGCCCTTGGCTTCTGTCTGTCTTCTGTCTATACAGATGGCTCCAAAACTTGCCTAATCCCATTTCATGTCTGCATTCCAAATTTCCTGTTTTGATGAATTCACAGAACCACAAGGATAATAGATTCTAGAAAATGTAGTTCACAACACTACTCACGTCGACATAACACAGTCAAGAAGAATCATCTCCGACTCTAGATTTTATTGTCCTATCACAGGTCTCTCTTCTTAATGCAAACTCTATAGCCCAAATCCCAGCCAGAAGCAGTGACAAAGAGCAAAGGACAAAAGATAAAAATAATAGTTCACGTGAGACTATACGATGAACTTTGCATACTTGCAAATATATAGAAAATGTTTATTGGCAAGAAAAATGGAATAAGGCTCTTCAGGCCAATGAAATCGAAGATTTCTCTAAGAACAAAAGGTGGAATATATATATATATATATGCATATAATGGGTAAGGCTTATCCAGGACTTGCCACAGGAGATCAGTAGGAAACAACCAACAAATACCAAAGTGTAATTTTTCAATGTTTCTTTCCTTAACAAATTAATTACAAAATTATATAAAAACTAAACCTATTTGCATATTAGAAATACACTTCAATTCAGCCATGAAGCCAACAGACTTCAAAATACAAACACAAAAATTTTACTGACTAAAGGGAAAAAAAATTACCTATTACATTTAAGAACTCTGGCTTAAGGAATACATACAGAATATCTCACTCCAATATTTACTTGCAAAAGTAAGTAGAACTCCACACTACAGAGACTCACTTGAAAAAGGAGTCACTGAGTAAGGCCATATTAGAATAATTATAACACTTCTTCCATGTTGTGAAGTTTTGAGAGTACTCTACATGAATTAATTTGCACCAGGCTTACCCGTATCACAGGCATACCGTCACATATTGTGGGCTCAGTGTCAGACCACCACAATAAAGCAAACATAATAAAATGAGTCACACGAATTCTGTGGTTTCCAAGTGCATATAAATGTTTACGCTATAGTCTATTAAGTGTGCAACAGCGCTATGTATTAAAAAAATCAATGCACATACCTAAAATTTTATTAAAAATACTTTATTGCTAAGAAATGCTAACCATCACCTCAGCCTTAAGTGAATCGTAATCTTTTTGCTGGTGGAGGGTCTTGCCTCAATGCTGACTAATCAGGGTGATGGTCACTGAAGCCTGGGATGGCCACAGAAATGTCTTAAATTAACACAACAATGAAGTCTCCCACATTGATGGGCTCTCCCTTTCATGAATGATTTCTCTGCAGCATGTAATGCTGTTTGATAACATTTCACCCACAGAACTTCCTTCAAAATTCCAGTTAGTTCTCTCAAACTCTGCCACTGCTTCATCAACTAAGTTTATGTCATATTCTAAATCCTTTCTCATAATTTCAACAATCTTCACAGCATCTTCACCAGGAGTAGATTCCATCTCAAGAAACCACTTTCTCGGGTCATCCATAAGAAGCAATTCCTCATTTGTTAAAGTTTGTTCATGAGACTGCACCAACTCAGGCACATCTTCAGGCACCATTTCTACTTCTAGTTGTCTTGCTATTTCCATCACACCTGCAGTTACTTCCTCTGTTGAAATCTCGAACCTCTGAACGAGGGTTGGAATCAACTTCTTCCAAACTCATGTTACTCTTCATATTTTGACCTCTTCCCAGGAATCATAAATGTTCGTAGTCATATATCATTGTGAACCCTTTCCAGAAGGCAAGGATTTCAATTAACTTTGCCCAGATCCATCAGAAGAATCACTATCTATGGCAGATACAGCCTTACAAAATGTCTTTCTTAAATAGTAAGACTTGAAAGTCAAAATTTCTCCATGATCCACGGGCTGCAGAATGGAGGCTGCCTGAGCAGACAACAGTAATCTCATTGTACATCTCCACCAGAGCTCCTGGGTGACAAGGTGCACTATCAATGAGCAGTAATATTTTGAAAGGAATCTTTTTCTGAGTAGTAGCTCTCAACAGTGGGCTTAAAATAGGGTCTTGCTCTGGATTAGGCTTTGGCTTAAGGGAATATTGTGACTGGTTTGATCTTCTATCCAGACCACTAAAACCTTCCCCGTATCAGCAATAAGGCCAGTTCACTTTATCATTCATGTGTTCACTACAGCAGCACTTCTAGTTTCAAGAACTTTTCCTTTGCATTCACAACTTGACTAACTGGCACAAGAGGGCTAAGTTTCAGCCTGTTTTGGTTTTCAACGTGCCTACCTCACTAAACTTAATCATTTCTAACTTGACTTAAAGTGAGAGAATTGTGACTCTGCCTTTTACTTAAACCCTTACGCCACTGTACGGTTATTAATTGGCCTAATTTCACTATGGTGTCTCAGGGAATAGAGAGGCCCTAGGAGACGGAGAGAGAGATGGGGGAATGGCCAGTCAGTGGAGCAGTCAGATCACATGCTATTGATTAAGCTTGCTATCTTATACTGGCATGGTGTGTGGGGCCCCAATCACACAAACAATTACAATGGTAACATCAAAGATCACTGACCACAGATTACCATAATAGACTAATAATGAAAAAGTCCGAGAATTCCCCAAACGTGACACTGAGACACAAAGTGAGCAAATGCTGTTGGATAAGTGACACTGATTTATTTGCTCAATGTGGGGCTGCCAAAATCTGCAATTTGTAAAAAAAAAAAAAAAAAGTACCTCAAAAGCGCAATAAAGTGAAGTGCAATAAAACAAGGTATGCCTTTACTTATATTAATATGATTTCTTGCCAGTACAGTTTTCAATACTACTCAAAAAGTACTTGCTGAAATTACAAAGTTTCTCTATTTTTTAGTCATATAGTATGTATCCACTGCACATTCTTGCATGGTTTTGTGGGGCAAGTGAAAGTTTTCCTACATTGTTTACATTCAGGAGAATTCTACTATGAGTCTTTTCATGGTTCCCAAAGAAATGAGACAGCTGAAGGCCTTCCCACATTCTTTACATTTATAGTTTCTCTCCAGTGTGCATACTTACGTTTCATGTGTCCATGAAAGTTTGTGCAACAAAGAAGGCTTTCCCCCATTCCTTATGTTCATAGACTTTCAGGTATGAGTTCTTTCATGATTTTGTAAAGAACTGGGACGAGTGAAGGCTTTACCACAGCTTCTACACTGATAGGGTTTCTCTCCAGTATGACTTCTTTCATGTTTTCGTAATGAACTGGGACAATCAAAGGCTTTCCCACATTCCTTACATTTATAAGGTCCATCTCCAGTGTGCGTTATCATGTGTCTTTGAACATATGAGAGATAAACGAAGGCTTTCCCACATTCCTTACATTCATAGGGTTTCTCTCCACTATGAGTTCTTTCATGTTTCTGAATGGAACTGAGATAGGCAAAGGTTTTACCACATTGCTTACATTCATACGGCTTTTCCCCAGTATGACTTCTTTCATGTTTTTGAAGGGAACAGGGAAAACTGAAGGCTTTGCCACATTCCTTACATTTATGAGGTTTTTTCCTAGTATGAATTCTTTCATGATTTTCAAGGGACCTGGGAGTACTGAAGGCTTTACCACATCCCTTACATTCATAGGGCTTTTCTCCACTGTGTGTGCTTTCATGACATTGTAAGTAATTGGGGCAATTAAAGACTTTCCCACAGTCCTTACATTTATAAGGTCCATCTTCAGTGTGCTTCATCACATGTCTTTCAAGGCTGGTGAGAGAACTGAGGGATTTTCCACATTTTTTACATTCATAAGGCTTTTCTCCACTGTGTCTCCTTTCATGAATTTGAACGGATTTGCGACAACTAAATGCTTTACCACATGGCCTACATTTATAGGGTTTCTCTCCATTATGAACTCTTTCATGTTTTCGAACATAACTTGGCCAAAGGAAGGCTTTACCACATTGCTTACATTTATAGGGTTTCTCTCCAGTATGAACTCTTTTATGTTTTTGAAAGTTATTTGGACAACCGAAGGCTTTACCACATTTCATACATTCATAAGGCTTTTCTCCACTGTGTCCCCTTTCATGACTTCGAAAAGATGTGAGACAACTGAAGGCTTTATCACATTGCTTACATTTATATGGTTTCTCTCCAGTATGAATTCTTTCATGTTTTCTAAAGTAAGTGGGGCAACTGAAAGCTTTACCACATTGCTTACATTCATACGGTTTCTCTCCTGTGTGAGATTTTTCATGAAGTCGACAGGAACTGAAACAACTCAGGGCTTTACCACAGTACTTACATCTATAGGGTTTCTCTCCAGTGTGAATCCTTTCATGCCTTCGAATGGATCGGCGATACTTCAAGGCCTTCCCACATTCCCGACATTTATATGGCTTCTCTTCACATTCCTGATACATGTATGATTTGGATGTAGTGTGAGATCTAAGGTGCCTACTAAAGGATGAATGATCCATGAAGACTTCTCCACAAAAACTGCATTTACAAAGCTTTATTCCAATGGGAGTTTTCTTTGTCTGATTATGAATTGGAATCTGGCTGAAGGTTTCCCCATACTGACTACCTTCTTTACTCTTAACAAGTCTCTCAAGCATATGACTGCTGTAAAACAAAGAGAAGCACACTATTAATGGCTTATTTACTAATGATTTCATACCTATCAATAGTTACGACAATGACTTTTTTACTGTAATCAAGGAATGTGTAAATTCCAGCACTCTGATTGAATGTTGAATGCTGTGCAAGAGGGCTCCATCGTAGCTATTACCAAAACAGTGATATGCATAACTGAGGTTTCTAAATAGTGTTTCCAAGTCTACTATTTTTCAAACACTATCTACCACTTTTGAGAAAAATATTTTGATAAAAATATTCTAGGAATGAATCAATATGAAACTGTGCTGATTTGTTCTATATGCTGTTTTTAAAATGTCATGACACAGGAAGATTCTCGCATGGGATATTGCTTTCTCATGTGAGTGCAACTCACCTTAGATCTGTCCTGTGATTTTCATAGTGATCTTCAATGTTATGGTCTTCCCATTTTCCTCCTAAAATGCAGACCAGGAAAAGTCATCGGAAATTGTAAAAGACTATAGAAAAATCGTTAGATTCTAGGTCGATGATGAGCTGTGACCATGCCTAGTTTATTTACAATCTATTCCCTTTCTACATTTCACCTCCTGAAACAGCACTGATGAGCAAGCAACACTAGTTTTCTAACTGACTACGTAATTAAGTAAGAATGTTGTCATCCCTACCTATTGAGGCCAGATTCCTGAAGGTTTCCTTCATCACATCTCTGTAGAGTTTCTTCTGGGATGGACCCAGCAGAGCCCACTCTTCCATGGTGAACTTTACACTCACATCCTCAAAGGTCACTGAATCCTAAAACATCCCAAATACATATATAGGAGGATGAGTGAGACAAACAGCAGTGTGGAGCTATACTCAAGTCATAAGAAGTTTACATATGACTCTGTTGTCTCCGTATATTTATTCTATAACCTGGTCTTCAGAACTCATTCTCTGGCACACTCACTTCCTCATAAATTTAACACCATCATGAACACATGGAATTTATTGTACATTTTTATTCTGATCACTTCAAGTCTTCATTGCTCTGTAGTGTCAGGATACGAGAGCCCCTTGGAGAAAAGAAAGAAATGCTATACAAATGACATAAATATTACCATATTAAGCACTGCAATTCCTCATGAGATAAACTCCTTCATATCCTTCTTTAACACCCACCATATCACACAGTACTGCATAAAGCATAGGGTCACATCTACATGAGGGTTTAGTGAATAAAAACAAAGCAAAGAACTGCAAGCTTTCTCTTCTATTCCCATCCCCAAACAGGAGACACCAGAAGGCCTGTGGAAATCCAACCTGTAACAAGATCCAGCTGGCCATATTGTCCTGACCTAGTCCAGGCCATGAGAAGTAGTCACATCCAGCTGGCTGAATGAAAATATTCTTGTGGAGGAAAATGATTTGTAATTAGTTTATAAAATATTTCCACAGACTCAATTTTATCTTCTCTTCTCTATCTCCTTTCATGGGGCTAGGAAGTTATTCAGAAGCTTTAGCTCAGGCATGTGGAAGAAGGCATGTAACATAGACCTGCACAAAATCCCTCCACTCATGAGCCTCACGGTTAGTTCCCATCAATTTTTAGACACGTAGGAATGCACACTGATGATGACCTCGCATAAGAGGTTTTCCTGGCAGAATCATAATAGTGTAACCTGGGCCTTGGTGACCTTGAGGAACAGGTTAAGACGTGGAATTTGCAGGAAATTTCATTGAGGTCCACGATGGTTTGATGATGAATTTGCACATGATTAAAACTACACAAAGAGTTCAACAGTGCTTTCCTCCAAAAGAACATAAAATCTCCTTTGTCTAATTTCAGCAATACCCAACCAGCCACTCTAGAGGCTGGCCTCTCAATTTCTCTTTTCTGAGTTCCCCTGTGAGGCACAGCAGCATGACAGCCCATCCCAAGCATAGGAACCCCTCAGTGGCATAATTCCCCTAAATGCTGGTCCCGGAAAGAGATCAATAATCCACTGACGTCCATGTGCAGGAAACAGAGAAAAGTTCCCGATAGCAATTCTGAGGCTGGAATTGACCTATTCAGGAGAGGAACAGCAAAATAGGAACCCCTCTCTTGTTGTGGGTCCAGAGAGTAAGAGGAGCTGCCTGCTCAGCCCTCATTACACTGTTACCCCTAGTTCCCAGGGGATATGTTCTAAGATCCTCAGTGGATGCCTGAAACTGCAGATAGGACCAAACCCCACACATACTATGCTTTTTCCCATACATACATGAATATGATAATTTACAACTTAGGCATAGTAGAGACTAACAACAATAACTAATAATAAAATAGAACAGGTCATAAAAATGCAGTGTGATAAAAGTTACCATAGATGTTAGCAACCTCAGCATACAATTCTTTTCCTTTCTTTATTGAGAACTTCTACCTTTTCACTTAAAGGAAGCACTTTATGGCTTCTCTTTGGCACATCCGAATTGCTAGCACCCCTACGCTTGTGGTTTGGGGCCACTATAGAGTAAAATAAGGGTTACTTGAACACAAGCACTGCAATACTGTGCCGGTCAATCTGATGACTTAGATGATACCAGGTGACTAATGGGTGGGTACCACATACAGTGTGGATACTCTGGACAAAGGGATGATTTACATCCCAGGTGGGACAAAGCATGATGGCATGAGAGTTCATCAGGCTACTCAGAACAGCATGTAATTTAAAACTTATCAATTGTTTATTTCTGGAATTTTCCATTTAATATTTTGGACCACAGTTGACCATGGGTAACTGAAATGGGGGAGAGCAAAACCACAGACAAGTGGAAACTTCTGTACTCTTTCTACAGCGGAAGTGTAGAGCTCGATCGTAATCAAGCCCCACTATCTAGTTTGCAGAACAGAGTGAACACGAGCAGGTTCGAGACTGGTTATCCTTCGAAATTCTGGCTCACAGAGTTCATCTGTTGCTGGTATCCTGGAACTGGGATTTTCAGAGTGACTCTGCCAACCTTACAGATAAGAGGCCTCAGTGTGTCTAAAGTGTCTGTGCAAACAATTTGGTCTATAGTAAACTCCTATTTCCCTTTGAGAGTCTGTAATTTTGTCACATGTTAGGCAGAGGATGCCTATGTGATCAACCCCCAGAAAACACCCTGGCCACTGAGTCTCTACTGGGCTACCCTGGGAGACAATAATCCACACCTGTACTCACAACTTTGTTGCTTGGAGAACTGAGCCCAGCATATGTGACTACAATGAGAGACATTTGGAAGCTGACTCCTTGTTTCCTCCAGACCAAATTGAATTCAATACCAAACAAGACTAATAAAGCATATTTAATGATCTTCATGGAAATTTTTTTTTTTTACAGATTTTATTTTTTTCCTTTTTCTCCCCAAAGGCCCCAGTACATAGTTGTATATTCTTCGTTGTGGGTCCTTCCAGTTGTGGCATGTGGGACACTGCCTCAGCATGGTTTCATGAGCAGTGCCACATCCACGCCCAGGATTCAAACCAACGAAACACTGGGCCGCCTGCCATGGAGTGTGCGAACTTAACCACTCGCCCACGGGGCCAGCCCCTTCATGGAAAATTTTTAAATTGGGGGTAGTATGTCAAAGTAAGTGAAAGGATGGCACATCTTCTCAGAAAGAACCAACCTGTGTCACCTCTCCCAAATCAGATCTTTAGAACATCCCATAAATCCTCAAAACACACTCTTTAGGAGTCAACAAAAACTACTCCTCCAAACCTAATAAGAGGAACAATTGTCAAAAAATGAACAAAGTGTTCTGAAGAATAAAGTGGTGGTCCACCCAACACATATCAAGAACTTTTAAGCTACAGGATGCCACATGATACAGTATTAGCAGACAGACAGACAGAACAAGGGAAAGGAAAAGTGTCTTCCGTGGGTTGGGATTTAACATGGAAAGTCGGTGAAGGACAGAGTGGGCACTGGAGAGCAGTGCCAAGTACCATGAGCGCTTTAATACCTGGGGCAGGGACACACTGTGATCTAAGCGGAAAAATGCATTATATTCCCCTCTGTTCCATGGACAATAGTCAATTCACCATAGATCTAAATGTTAAAGATAAAACGGGGCCACCTTCAGAAGTCACAGGTAAGTGATTCATTGACACAACAATAGGGAGAAAATTGTCATAGAAGAAAAAGAGTAAGCCATAAAGCCAGAGACTGACACATATACTAAAATTAAGGTAATTAGACACACAAAAGGGAAAAAATCAGCAGTACAAAAGGGTTAGTTTGCAGAGTAAACACGAACAGACGCATAATTTTAAAATGGTAAAAGAAGCAAAACACTCATCAGAAGATGAAATACCATGCATGAAAAATGACCGTCACCTTGTAATGAGGTAAGAGGCAAATAAAATGTCAAGTCCCCATTTCACAGTGATTAGAACAAAAATTCATCAATTTAATAACCCCAAGTATTGAAGACCATTGTTAACAAATCAATAAATTATGCACAAATAGTGGAGGGCTCCAATGATACACTCCATTACCATTTCCTGTAAATTTGAACCCAATCACTAGCTACAGCCCAGTAATTTTTTTCTTATGTTTTATTCTATTTTTATTGCAGTAAGAGTGGTTTATAACATTATATAGATTTCAGGTGTACATCGTTATACATTTCGATTTCTGTGTAGATTACATGTTCACCACCCAAAGACTGAATATAATCCATTACCACACGCATGTGCCTAATCACCCCTTTCGCTCTCCTTCCTCCCCCCTTCCACTCTGCTAACCCCCAATCCAATCTGTTTCTATGTGTGTGTTTGTCATTGGTTTTATCTTCTACTTATGAGTGAGATCATACAGTATGGAACTTTCTCCCACTGACTAATTTCTCTCAGCATAATACCCTCCGGGTCTATCCATGTTGTCACAAATGGTCAGATTTCATTTCTCATGGCTGAGTAGTAATTCCATTGTGTATGTATACCACATCTTCTTATGCATTCGTCCCTTCATGGGCACCTAGGTTGCTTCCAGGTCTTGGCTATTGTGGATAATGCTGCAGTGAACACAGGGGTGCATGTATCTTTACGCATTTGTGTCTTCAAGTTCTTTGGATAAATACGCAGCAGTGGAATAGCTGGATCATAGGATAGATCTAATTTTAATTCTTTGAGGAATCTCCATACTGTTTTCCATAGTGGCTGCACCAGTTTGCACTCCCACCAGCAGTGTATGAGGGGTCCCCTCTCTCCACATCCTCTCCAACACTTATTGTTTCCTGTCTTGTTAATTATAGTCATTCTGACGGGAGTGAGGTGATACCTCACTGTAGTTCTGATTTGCATTTCCCTGAGACTGATGTTGAACATCTTTTCATATGCCTGTTGGCCATCTGTATACCTTCTTTGGACAAATGTCTGTTCAGATCTTCTGTCCATTTTTTAATTAGGTTGTCAGTTTTTTGTTGTTGAGATGTATGAGTTCTTTATATATTTTGGATATTAACTCCTTATCAGACACATGGTTTGGAAATATCTTCTCCCAGTTGTTAGGTTGTCTTTTCATTTTATTGATGGTTTCCTTTGCTGTGCAGAAGGTTTTCAGTTTGATAAAAGTCCCATTTGCTTATTTTTTCTATTGCTTCCCTTGCCCAGTCAGACATGGTACTTGAAAATATGCTGCCAAGACTGATGTCGAAGAGCATACTGCCTATGTTTTCTTCAGGAAGTTTCATGGTTCCAGTCTCACATTCAAGTCTTTAATCCATTTTGAGTTAATTTTTGTGTATGGCGTGAGATAATGGTCTACTTTCATTCTTTGGCCATGTGGCTGTCCAGTTTTCCCAACACCGTTTATTGAAGAGACTTAGCTTTCTCCATTGTACGTTCTTGGCTCCCTTGTCAAAAATTAGTTGTCCATAGATATGTGGGTTTCTTTCTGGGCTCTCAATTCTGTTCCATTGATCTGTGTGACTGTTTTGGTGCCAGTACCATGCTGTTGTGGTTACTATAGCTTTGTCATATATTTTGTAGTCAGGGAGTGTGATACCTCCAGCTGTTCTTTTTTCTCAGTATTCCTTTGGCTCCTCAGGGTATTCTGTTATTTGATATAAATTTTAGGATCCTTTGTCCCATTTCTGTCAAAATTGTTGTTGGAACTTTGATAGGGATTGCCTTGAATCTGTAGATTGCTTTAGGAAGTATGGACATTTTAACTATGTTAATTCTTCCAATCCAAGAGCACGGAATATTTTTCCATTTTTTTGTGTCTTCTTCAACTTCTCTCAAGAATGTATTATAGTTTTCCGTGTACTGGTCTTTCAGCTCTTTTTGGTTAAGTTTATTCCTAGGTATTTTATTCTTTTTGTTACAATTGTAAGATGGGATTGTATTCTTAATTTCTCTTTCTGCTACTTCATTGTTAGTGTATAGAGATGCAACTGATTTTCAGATGTGGACTTTGTATCCTGTAACTTGACCGTATTTATTATTTCTAAAAGTTTTTTTAGCGGATTCTTTATGGTTTTCTGTATCATGTCATCTTCAAATAGTAATAATTTCACTTCTTCCTTTCCAATTTGGATCCCTTTTTTTTTTCTTGCCTGATTGCTCCGGCTAAGCCGTCCAATACTATGTTAAATAAGAGTGGTGAAACTGGGCATCCTTGTCTGGTTCCTGTTCTTACAGGGAGAGCTTTCAGTTTTTCTCCACTGAGAATATTAGCTGTGGGTTTGTCATATATGGCCTTTATTATGTCGACGTATGCTTCTATGCCCATTTTATTCAGAGTTTTTATCATAAATGGATGCTGTATCCTGTCAAATGCCTTCTGTGCATCTACTGAGTTGATCATGTGATTTTTATTCATTTTATTAATGTGGTGTATCATGTTTATTGATTTGCAGATGTTGAACCATCCCTGCCACCCTGGAATAAATCCCACTTGATCATGGTGTATGATCTTTATAATGTACTGTTGTACTGAATTTGCTAGTATTTTGTTGAGGATTTTTGTACCAATGTTCATCAGGATATTGGCCTGTAATTTTCTTTTTTTGTGTTGTCCTTGTCTGGTTTTGGTATCAGGGTAATGTTGGCTTCGTAGAATGAGGTAGGAAGCTTCCTCTCCTCTTCAATTTTTTGGAAGAGTCTGAGAAGGATAGGTATTAAGTCTTCTTTGAATGTTTCATAGAATTCACCATGGAAGCCATGTGATCCTGGACCTTTTTTGGGGGGAGGTTTCTGATTACTGTTTCAATCTCCCTATTGGTCTATTCAAATTCTCTATTTCTCTCTTGATTCCATTTTGGAAGGCTGTATGATTCTAAGAACTTATCTGTTTCTCTAGATTATCCAATTTGTTGGTGTATAGCTTTTCGTAGTATTCTCTTATACTCTTTTGTGTTTCTGAGGTGTCTGTTGTAATTACTCCTCTTTCATTTCTAATTTATTTCAGCCTTCTCTCTTTTTTCTTGGTAGTCTAGCTAGGGTTTACCAATTTTGTTTTCTTTTCAAAGAACCAGCTCTTGGTTTCATTGATTTTTTTTTTTTTTTTTTTGGTCTCTATTTCATGTATTTCTGCTCTGTTTTTATTATTTTCCTCCTCCTACAGATTTTGGGCTTTGTTTGTTCTTCTTTTCCCAGTTCCTTTAGCTGCACTATTAGATTGTTTATTGGGGATCTTTCTTCTTTGTTGAGGTAGGCCTATATTGCTATAAACTTTCCTCTTAGAACCACTTTTGCTGTATCACATAGATTTTGGCATGTCGTGTTTTCATTTTCATTTGTCTGCTGATATTTTTTGATTTCTTCATTAACCCAATCATTGTTCAGTAGCATTTTGTTTAATCTCTACATATTTGTGGCTTATTTGATTTTCTTTCTGAAGTTGATTTCTAGTTTCATACCTTTGTGATCAGAAAAGATGCTTGGTATTATTTCAATCTTCTTAAATTTACTGAGACTTGTTTTGTGGCCTAGCCCAGCAATTTTTTAACAATGTCCACAGAATTTATTGTGTATTTGCGCTTGGAGACTCATACAAGGGTGGCATATGCTATTAGCAAAACATCTAGAGGATCTACCAATAGAACCACAAAGAGTATTCCAAAACATATATCAATAACCATTATCATTATCTACTGTATAACAGTTATGGTCACCTTGCACAGGCAGGTGGACTGCAACCCATGATCTGATTCAGATGTCTACGATGACAAAACACACATGCCTAGAGGGTATGAAAAGGTGTATTACTTCCATAATGAAACTGTCAGGGGAGGGGAGGGCAGGCCTCTCAAGCAGGTGGGAAATGTCTTGAGAGAGCAAGGAGAGGAGACTGCCTGGGTGTTTCCCAGGAGAGGTGAGGGGGTGGGCTAGGGTGAAAGTTCAGGTACCAGGGCAGGGCCTTCTGTGGATGAATCACTTGCCATAACTAAAAGAAGGAGCACCCAGGCTTTCTTTTCACTGTGTACAGATGTGGGGCACAAGGGGATGAAGATTTAAAGCTCTCTCGGCAGTCAAACATCAAAAAAAGGAGTCAGACACTTCTGGCCTCTGGTCTGGCATGTAAGGAGCTTAGAAACCAGCTTCCACTCCTCAGAAGAAAAAAGCCAAGAAACTTAAAATCATCAACTCTTCATTCAGAGAACTGAAGGCACAGGGTAAACCGCTGTGTATACAATTAGGAAGAGAGACCAAAAAAGTAGCCATTTAAAAATGTGCCCAGAATATTGTGTTCTTCTTGACAAGGCGTGTCCTCAAAACAACCTGTTTCACAAGAGCATAACTGACTGGGATTTTCCCAGAGCCTAACTGACCTGGGGGGGATGGAAATAGCCAATTTTAATCTCTTCTAGCCTTTTCTGCTTTCAAGAGTGGGGCAGTTGTGAAGATAATAGGCTTTTCCCCTCCTGACAACAAATATGTGGTGTCTGTCCCAATGCCACTTCTCCAACTCTACATCATCAAAGAGGTGTCCAACAGTCCAGTTCAATCCTAACACTAACCACCGAGAGTTCCCATCAGACTGTACAATTGAAGAGCTCAGTCGCACACAATGCCTCAACTTCAGATGCCAACCACAAATGGGGTGTCACCATTGCTACCAACAATTCTCCTCAGACATCTACAAATTCACAGATTCTCTCCACACCCTGTCAGGCTTGGCAATTTGCTAAAACAAATCCGAGAACTCAGTAAAGCCATTTACTTGCTATTCTTGGTTTAATATAAAGGATACAGTTCAGGAACAGCTACATGGAATAGAGGCATGGGGCAAAGTAGGCCAAGGGTAGGGGTGAGGGTGGTGGACGTAGGGCACCTCTGCTCTCTAGATATGTTACCCTCCCAGCGGCTAGATGTGTTCACCAACCCTGACACCCTCTGAATTCTGTCTTTAACGTTTCTGATGCAGGTTTCACTACATGGGCACAATTTATTAAATAATTAGCCACTGGTGATTAACTCAGTCTCCAGCCCCTCTCCGTTCCCCAGAGGCTGGGAGCTGAGGCTGAGAGTTCCACGTCTCTAATCAAAGCTCGGTGGTTCTGGTGTCCAACTCCTATCCTGAAGCTATCCAGGAGCTGGCCAAGAGTTGTCTCATCTAAACAAAAGACACTCAGGGCCAGTGCACTGGTGTAGTGGCTAAGTTCTCGTACTCTGCTTCAGTGGCCCAGAATTTGTGGGTTCACATCTCAGTGTAGACCTACACACAACCCATCAAGCCATGTTGTAGCATCGTCCCACACACAAAACACAGAAAGATTGGCACAGATGTTAGCTCAGCAACCATCTTCCTCAGGCAAAAAGAAGAAGATTGGCAACAGATGTTTTTTGTTGCCAAACAAAAAAAAGACACTCTATCACACTTATTACTCGAGTAATTCCAAGGGATTCAGGAGATTTTTGCTAGGACCTGAGAACAAAGGTCAAATATCTTTCTTATTATATCACAGAAATTCAAGCCCAGGGACACAGCCTCACTTAAAGATTGAGAACCAATCACTGGACTGGCCACAATCACTCTGCCCACACCTCCCTCTACATCAACTGGGCTCCTGTTTAATGTTAGTGCACTACACTGAAGGAACTAGATGCTTTCCAGTAACATCAGGAAGACAGCAAGCATGTCCCGTCTCACCACTCCTAGTCAACATTGTACTGGAATAACTAGCGAGTGCAATTAGATAGGAAAAGAAGACAAGAAGTATAGAAATTGGGAAACAAGAAATAAAAATGTTTTTGGGGCATATGACAAGATTGTCTACAAAGAAAATCTCAAAGAATCCCAAATAACAACGAAAACCTCCTAAACAAATAAGACATTAGAGAAAGGATGAAGGATAAAAGGTTAATATACAAAAGTCCACTGTGCCCTATAAATCCACGCAAATATACTGACCTTTGACAAAGGACCAAAGGGAAGTCAATGGGGAACATAGTGAATGGGAAACTATTTACAAAAAATAGTGTAGGGAAAACCGGACATCTAAAAGAAAAAAAAAATCTACACACAGATTTCACACCTTTCACATAAATTAACAAAGTGGATCATAGATTTAGTGTAAAATGCAAAACTACAAAACTTCTAGAAGATAACACAGGCAAAAGTCTAGGTGACCTGGGTTTTGGTCATTAATTTTGAGATGGAACAACACAGGCAAGGTCCAAGAAAGAAAAAACAACAGGTCACACTACATTAAAATGAAAACTTCCTGCTCAGTGGAACAGTGTTAAGAGAATTTAGAAACAAGCCATAGACTGGCAGGCAATCTTTGGAAATCACTTATCTGACAAAGGACTAGGACCCAAAACATCCAAAGAATTCTTAAAACTCAACAAAATTACAATAAACAACCCAATTAAAAATGGGCAAAAGATCTAAACACACACTTTAATGATGATATACAGATGGTAAATAAGCACATGAAAAGGTCCTCAAAATTGTATATCATCAGGGAACTGCAAATAGAAGAAGAATGAAATATCACCACACACTCTTTACAATGGCTGAAATTCACGACACTGAGAATACCAAACAATGGCAAAGACGGAGGGCAAGAGAAACCCGCATCCATTGCCAGTGGGAATGGAGAATGGGATCCCTACTTTGGAAGAAAGTCAGTTTCTTCAAACTAAGCCTGCTCTTCCCATACGATGGAGCAATCGTGCTTCTTCAAGTTTACCCAAATGAGTTGAAAACTTACATCCACAAAAAACCCTGCACGTGAACATTTTGGAGAGATTTACGTATAACTGCCAAGAATTAAATGTAACCATATATGTCTTATACACAAATGAATAAAAAATCACTGGTACATCATAGGACGAAATATTCTTCAGAGATGAAAAGAAATGAGATTATGAAGCCAAAATGCTATGGAGAAACCTTAAAATCATATTGCTAAGTGAAAGCAGCCAACAGGACAAGGCTACGCTGTGTGATTCCAAGTATGCGGGAAAAGGTTCTTGGTCTCCAGCGATGTGGGGTGGGAGGAGGGAGGATGAACAGGTGGAGCACAGGAGCTTCTTAGGACAGTGCACATGTTCCACAGTAGTCCCCCCTTATTCATGGTTTCACACTCCGTGGTTTCAGTTACCCACAGTCAAGTGAGATCCAAAAATATTAAATGGAAAATTCCAGAAATAAACAATTCATGAGTTTTAAATTGCATGCCATTCTGAGCAGCATGATGTAATCCGGCACCGTCCTGCTCCATCCCGACCAGGACGTGACTCATCCCTTTGTCGGACACATCCACGCTGTACATGCCACCTGCCCGCCAGTCACTTAGCAGCCACCGTGGTTATCAGACTGACTGTCGCAAGTGTCACAATGCTTGTGTTCAACTAACCCTTATTTTACTTGATAATGGCCCCAAAGTGCAAATTTAGTGATGCTGGCAATTCAAATAAACCAAAGAGAAGCTGTAAAGTATTTCCTTTAAGGAAAAGGTGGACAGTTCTCAACTTAAAAACAGGAAAAAAAATGTATGCTGAAGTTGGACGATCTATGGTAAGAATGAATCTTCTATACATAAAATTGTGAAGGAAAAAGAAATTCATGCTGGTTTTGCTGTTGTTCCTTCATCTACAAAAGTTACGGCTACAGAGCATGGTAAGTGCTCAGTTAAGATGAGGCACTAAATTTGTGGGTGGAACACATGAACAGAAAATGTGTTCCAATTGACTGCAACGTGTTTCCCCATAGGTGCGTATGGACAGGAAAAAACATAGTACACATGGGGCTCTGTACTACCCGACCCAGTTTCAGGCATCTACTGGGGGTCTTGGAATGTATCCCGAGGACAAGGGGGGACTATCGCATATGATACAGAAATGATGGAGTCATGTCAATTCACAATAGCCGAAGACCAGAGACTATACAACACAAAGAGTCAACCTACTGAAGCTTATGGACTTCCGTGAATCAAAACTGGCTCATCGGATGGAACCACAGTAACGGGTACCACAGTAACACAAGACACACAACACAGGGCAAACTGTGCGGAGGCAGCCGGTTATGGCAGAAGTCTCTGCAGTTTCTGATCAAGGTTTCTCTAAACCTAACTGCTCTTAAAAAAGAGCTAAACCCTACTAGGAAAAAAAAGATGAAGAAAGATGTGCTAATATTCATCCCTGATGACTGACTGATGACAAAAACAGGCCATCTTTCATTCAATTAATTTGACCTTATTTCAACAAGCCATTATGGTGCTCTATGAGGCCTGCAGCCTGAGGCTTGGAAGAGAGGAGAAATTTCCACTGAGTGCCTTGTTAAGAGCCCAGCACTGTATGTTCTGAGACGTGAAATGAGAACCTCCGTTTCTATCAGTAGTGTCTCAACCCCAGTGGATAAAAAGGCCTTTTTTGTGGCCTATTCTATGCAGAGACAAGTGTTACTATGATTTATATTGAGGACAAATGAAGCAAGAGATTCCCAGAGTTCTTTTACCACAAAGGGGCAACTCTTAGAGAATCACTCAGGAGCAGTAAACACGTGCACGTGGGGACAAGTGTTGGTCAGCACTAGGATACTGCTTGATGTATGGTCACTGTGATGACCCTTGGGTTTGGTCCTTCATCAGAGATGTCCCAATTAAGACATGAAAGCCAGCAACTCTACCTGAGCTCCATCATGAACATATGTGGTGATGTCATCCCTAAAGTCTATGAAATGCCCATCGGTTTTCACTCCGGGAGTCCTAAGGAGCTCCCCAGGCAGCCTGGGGATCTGGGAAAGGGGTGACCTCCTTTAGCACCATGGCACCTGGCAATGGACTGAGGACATGGAAGGCCACCTACTCCCATAGGCAGGATATCGTAGAAACCGCAGGTTTGGCCCCATGGTGTCTTAAGGGGGTCTCCAGAGCCATGCTGAGCTCCTGGGGTGCTGTTTCCAGGCTGCAAGTCAAAATGGACTGCTGGCTAGGTGGTCCCATGCTCAGAGCCATGTACTGCCAGGATCACCTGGTGAGTAGAGGTCACTGCGGCTCTTTTGCTGAAGCCTCTCCAGTGCAGGAGACTCTGAGGGCACCGTCAGGACTGCCTGTTGTACGGCAATTTAAAGAGTCTCCAGTGTTTTGTGGTACTGGTGCCCATTCTGGCGGGCTGATTTGCAATTAACAGCACAAATAAGTTCAAGTAAAATCTCTACACAAAAATGTTATCTCTAGAACAACAAAAGAACCTAGTAGATGCGGTGGGTGCTGAGGGACAACTGCTGTTTCTTCAAAGTGTCAGGGAGGGAGCGGGTCTCTGCTTATCAAATAATTTCCAGAAATTTAACAAAGTTGTCAGGGCCTCATATTATATTTGTGGCAATGTCCCATCCACTTTTCTGAGCTCCCTTTTTCAATATTTGCATGTCCTGAATGTCCTCAGAGGATGTGTCATTAATGTAACATCGTCCCTGTGTTCTTGGAGGAACTAGGATGCAGCTCAGACCCCGCCTGCAGTGACTGTGGGAGGGCACAGCTGTGGAAGATCCATGAGGACAACCCAGTAAAGGGGCATCACGTCCCTTCAGAGGGGAAGGCCAAGTGCAGCTGAGAGACTGTGGACACAGGACTGGACAGAACAGACTCAGCCAAATCTGTGACAGCAGGATATTTATCACTTGCTGATTGACTGTGGTCAGTAATTTCCACACTGTGGGGACTGGGTACAGGGGTCTGTGTGGTGCAGCCACAGCCTCAAGTTGAGGTAAACCACTCTCAGGTGTCAGTCGTTCTCTCCAGGTTTAACAACAGGAAAAATTGGGCTGTTAAAAGCACACTAGGGGGGCTGGCCCCATGGCCGAGTGGTTAAGTTCGTGCGCTCCGCTGCAGGCGGCCCAGTGTTTCGTTGGTTCGTATCCTGGGCGTGGACATGGCACTGCTCATCAAACCACGCTGAGGCAGCGTCCCACATGCCACAACTAGAAGGACCCACAACGAAGAAGATACAACTATGTACTGGGGGGCTTTGGGGAGAAAAAGGAAAAAAATAAAATCCTAAAAAAAAAAAAAAAGAAAAGCACACTAGGAATAATCAGCCCCTCACTAACCAGGTTTCCTCTACCCTTCTCAATCCTTCCAGGCCCTGGGAAATTTACATTGGGCCACGTTAACTACTTTCTTTGTGGGGGAAGGTCCCTGGGCTTCCATTTTCTCAAGCCAATTTGTAAGTAGCAAAGACTTCATATAATTTTAATTCTGAATCATTGGATCAGAGCTTCCCAGCTCACTATGGGATATTTGAGGACAATGGGTGTTATGACCCTGGAGAGTTTAGGCAAAACCGTGCTTCTGATGGTTAAGGAGAAACCTTTGTCCTATTTGTCCTACATGCATTAATGCCCCTAAGATCAGCAGGGGCACGTTACTTACATTTAATGGGATCCCAGTTGTAAACGTCATTTGAGACCAGGTATTGGTTAACTGCTTGAAGGTTTCTGAATTAGTGCATCACATCAGAGAGCAAAATTCATTCAGAACCCAGGGTGTAGAGGCTCAAAAGCCAAGCAGTGTACCTTTCTCTGTTTTGTTCCATAGACTCTGACAGTATATTTTTGACTACCAACAGGGCAAACTGTGGACCGTTGTTTCAGTACTTTATCTGCTGTATCCTTCCTCCTGCCCTTCTCTGTTTTCTTAGTCACTTGATATACTTCAGGGGAGGGAGCACCTCTGTACTCCCTGGTATTTAGGAATTTTTACCTCCCAAGAGCCTCAAAACAGTGCCGTCCGCGTTGGGAGGTGCCCCCACGACAACCAGCTGCCCTCTAGGTTTTAAGGTCCCTGGACTTCAGTCAGGTTTGAACTAATCCCTTTGCTGTGCCACAGGGGAGCCAAAGGTGCTGTCTCTTATAACCCGAGGGTCAGGATCTTTATTACAGTAGAGGCAGGGTTAGCAGCACAGGTACTGAGGGTCATGGGGACCCTCTGGTATTCGGAGTGAGGACTCACCCCACTATCTACTGAGCGCCTTTCCTCCTCACTTCTCTCTTATTAAATGACAGCTGTTTCAGGAGTGACCCCGCAATGGGCCTGCCTGTGCCACCCCCAACTCCAGGGTGTGTTAGGGCCAACCCAGCCTCTGTCACAGCTTCACTCTGTCACAGATAAATTCCAGCAAAGACATTGACCCACAAAGGCTTTAAGGAGGACCCAATCCCATAACTATGCTCCCAAATGCCTACGAATTTTCAAAACTGCCAACTCTGCTCAGCTGAACCTAAAACTGAGGTTGGTGGATCAACAAAGCAACACCGAGCAGCACAGCTCCCAGCACGAGCTCCCAGCAAGCAGCAGCCCACAGCGCATGCCACCACCAGGCAGCAGAGCAGGGGAGCAAGTCAGAGCAAGAGAAAACAGACCCACGGGGGTGGGGTCATGTCTAGACATGCTGCTCAGGGCACCAACAGTTATGGTCACCTGCAGAGAGGTGGTTCCCTTGTTGAGGCTGATGCCAGGGTGGCACAAACACACAGAGGGGAGGAAAAGGCTTAGGACTCACATCATAGAGGTCTGAGGGGAGGGCAGGGCCAGCCTCTCAAGCAGCTCTGACAGGGCTCAGAAAGCAAGGAATGGAGCCTGGCCTGGGGCTTCACTGGGCCTGGGGGTGGGGCCAGGCAAGAGCTCTGCACACAGGCAGGCGCTGGGGTGGTGGGAATCTCCTGCCTGCTCTAGAGGAGAGAGCACCCAGGCTTCCTCCTCAGCTTGTCCAGGTGGGGGCACAAGGGAAGAGGGTGGGTGAGGCTTAAGCTGTGAGCAGTCACCCAACATGTGGAGTCTGACTGCTCATTATGAGGACAAAGTGGCTAAGAAAAACAGGCATTCTCGATCAATTTATAAAGAAACACTAACAGGAGACTCAAAAATAACCAAAACTGTACTTGAGGGTGGCTGGAGTAACAGTGCTGGAGGGGACCAAGATATATGAGGCAATGAATCTTACAGATTTATTTCAAATAAAGAGAAATCTAAGTATACTGTATTTTACTATTTAACAGTCTTTTATTTAAACTTTTGTACATAGGAAACCATTCTAACATTTAATTCCTTTAAACACTATCAGTTACAAAAGTGTAAATTATTGAAAACGAAAATTTTTAAATCTCTTTCTAGACATAAGGACATGCAGCATCCGAGGTTCCGGCCCCTCTATCTCCCACTGGGGTGTTTCCAGGAATAAGCAGGATATTATAATGCAATAGGGATTTGAGGTTTGCCACTGAAACACAGAAGGATTTTGGAAGATTTACATAAGCTTTCAGAAGAGTCCCTCAGGTCAATCAAAACAGGCATTTCATTGCTTTAGCCTTTTAACTTCGTTTGTTCTCTAGGAATATGTACATACAAAAACTGATCAAAAAATGACACATCCACCTGAGAACTTCAAAACATTCATCTCACATCTTGAGGTTCTCTGGCCTAAATGGAATAGAAATTCTAATTGTTTCCAGAATTTTCTTGCTTTGCTCACCTCCTATCTCTCCAACAACTTACAGTCTCAGGACCCGAGTGCTAAGGGAAACTAGGAGTCAAAGGGCTGCACTAGTCCATTGAGTAAGGAATCCAAAGAAAGGAAACACAAACACTGGAATCAGCTCAGATGAGCAGCCTGCTTCCCACAGGACAGAAGGAAAGCCACACTCAGAAGGTCCCATGCTCCTGACTCTCCTGGTGGAGACAGAGCCCTGGAGGGGGTCAGTCCCTGGAGAAGGAGGGGAGGGCACCTGAGCAGCCACAGGAAGGAGCTCTGGGAGCCCCACACACCCTCCTCTCCCCAGGGAACAGTGCACATGCTCCCTCTCTCAGGCTCCGTTCTCACAGTGAGGAAACTCAGCTGGATTCAGTTTAAGGTTCTGACCCAAATGGACCCCCAGATTAATGGGCCCTCATCCAGGACACAGAGCTCCTGACTCTCACAAACTTTCTCAGCGTAAACAAATTACTCTCTAAGCGCACCAACACTGTGGATGCAAAACTCCAATTACGTCTAGAAACAGGCCCAAGGGAACCACAGCGACAACCTCAGAAATGGCGTCACTCCTCACCCCAGGAGCACGTGCACCCCCAGCTTTCCAGGGCTCTGCAGCTCCTCTCAGGATAAAAGCTCCTTCCATGGGGGCGTGAGCAGTAGGACACCTGCAGGGGAGGCTCCCCAAGAAGAACTGCTGGGCCTTCAAGGCCTTCCCTCTGCAGCTCCAAGGGGCCTTAGCTTAGATCCAGTGCCCTCAGGCCTCTGGCCACACTGGAGTTTTTTTGGACCATCACTGATATTTTAAATACACAAACCCTGTGTTTGAACAATCCAACTATAACACTCAAACCAGTCTTTACATGGAAATGAGGGAAGAAAATTGTACGGCACTTTGCTGGCTCAACAAGAAACCCCACAAGAATGTATTGCATTCTGGGAAAAAAGATGTTAATTATTATTTCTATGACAAGAAATTTCTTTATAAACTATTAATCTTACTTGAACACTGCAGGTCTGCAAGTCTAAGCCTAGAAATCCATTTGAACTCACCGAAAATACAAGAACAGCCCTCAGAATGTTACTGTTACACTCGGGGGAGGAAAAAAGAAAAACAATGTTTAAATCGTGGAATGTAAAACTGGAATAGTCTCTTTTTTCCGAAATTTACCTCTTTCTCCCTCTTTGGAGATATTTTATATTGCCTTTCAAGCTGTATTGATTAAGTAAATTTTTATTCATTGAAAAACTGAGACTAAAAGTGAACCTATCTTTTCAAGGTGACAACCCCAGGGAGGGGCAGCGCTGACAGGACAGATGGCCCGGAAAAGTTTCTCAAGAGGAACCTGCAGCAAAGGACTGCCAGCTGCGCGTCCGCGCCCAGGTCGCAGCCTGCAGGAGAGGCGGGAGGAGCTCGCACCACGCGCCCAACGGGGGGATGCGCTACTTTCTCTCAAGAAAAACATCCACGAACGAGGAATAAACCCTCTTAAAAGAGCCGCCCACTGACTACGGAAAAGTGATAAACAACTAAAATATCGGGTCTGTTTGTGGTTGATAATGATGCTGTGAATCGGGGACCGGAAGTTGGCGTTCGGGAACGCGAGGAGGGATCTGGAAATTGAGGGATTTACTGTCGGTCCTGGAAGAGCTGGGGGGACAGGGTCGTGGATTGGAGACCCTGCTCCCCAAACCTTTAGGAAACTCAGGAGAAAACGGGTCCCCTCCGAGGAGAAAGGAGGCCCTGGGGACCCACAGACCGCAGCCCCTCCGCGCACGGACCCCGGAGACCGAGGCCCGACTGTCCTGCGGGCCCTCCCGCGGGCCCCGCACCGTTGGGACACGCGGGGCTGCGGGCGCACAGCGGCCCAGAGACGCTCCGGCCCAAGTCGCCGCGCGCAGGCACCACAGGACGCCCGGGGCCCGGCTGCCGGCCCCGCCACCACGCTGCGGCCGGAAGGGCCTGAAGGCCGAGCGGCGCCACCGCGGACTCGGGGCCGCAGACCCCGGAGGGGACCGCGGGAGGCCGGGCCCGCCCCGCCGCTTCCCACCAGCCC
>NW_025793632.1:8925-11002 GCF_021613505.1 Equus quagga | reverse complement strand
ACCCACACAGATCAGAAATCTGCACTAACTGAATACCAGGAAGCCCATCCTCACCCAGAAAAACAAAGGGGATGCCTTCAGCCAGAGAGGGACAGTTTCTTTCTTTTTTTGATAATGTTTTTTTCCTCATGGACAATGTTTTCCCAACTGCTAAAAAAATGAGTTTAATAAATATGGATATACAATCTAAAGAAAAAAGAAAAGAAAGCATAAAAGAAAGAAATAGCCAGTGAGAATTATTGATATCAAATGGGCATAATTGACACAACAAATAGAGAAGGCCTTAAGTAAAAAATTCTTACTCCATGGATGTTTCTGTTCATAGAACACTCCAGCCAAATGACAGAATATGAATGTCATCATTTGCAACACCAGTGGATCTAGGCAATGTTCATCATTGGCGAACATCCCCCAAAAGAGACAGGCCGACAAGACGTGCCTCTTAGTGGAAGTAACACCTCTACCTATGAAGTCTATTTGCTAAATAAATAAATAAAACCTGAATATAAATGACCCTTTGGTTCTAAGTTCCAATTTTCAGAAATATAGGAGATGGCACACAGCTTAAGTCACAGGATGTGCCATCGGCAAAACCCAAACTGAAACACTCTACAGTACAAATGACACCAATTCCCCAAACTGTAAATTGCAAGAGGAAAAAATGTGGAAGAGATAATTTACTTTTTTTTTAAGGGAAAGATTCACCCTGAGCTAATATGCGTAGCCAATATTTCTCTCTTTCTGTTTTTCCCTTGCAAAGCCCCACTGTGTGGTTGTGCATTCTAGTTGTTAGTCCTTCTAGTTCTTCTATGTGAGCCACCACCACTGCCACTGTGTGGCAACTGACAGACGGTGGTGTGGTTCTGTGACCCGGAAATGAGCCCATGCCACTGAAGCAGGGAGAGTGCTCAACTTTAACCTCCAGGCCATCAGGCTGGCTCAAGAATCTACTTTAAAAGACTTCAAATATATCAGCCAGTTGCAACGTATGGAATCTAGTTCAATCTTACTTCAAACAATCTTTACAAAGACTATTATGAAACAAACAGAAAAATTTGAACATTGAATATTTGATGCTATTTCTGGATCTATTGATGGTATTATAATTTTGTTAAATACTTATTTTTTTAGATACATACATATTTATGGATATATGATATTAACTTTAGGGTTTGCTTTGAAATTATCTAAAATTTTGGGAGATAGGTTATTGGGAATAAAGACTATTTTTTTAAGAAAAAAATTCAAAACTTGTAAATAAGCAAAAAGAGGGCTGATCACAACTTCATTTCAAAGTAGGAATTATCTAAAAAGCCCACCTATGGATTATCTCATTACCTAGGAGTATGTACCTTTACCTAGCTTATTCTTTATGATGCATTCCACAACTCAGTAAGGGTAGCAGTTAATTGGTGGAAACGAAAAGGCATTTAACTGATTTTTATCTGATAGCAAATAAATTGTCCTATAGAAACTCAAATCATTTCTGTCCCATCAAAAACTAGAGTTTTAGTGATTTTATTCCAACATTCTTTTAGTCCTATACGTTGTTAGTCTCTTAATTTCTCTTTGAGCCAGCTTAATATTCCAGTTGGTTGTCTAATTAATGAGTTCATAAATCTTCAACATGTTCACTTTACATTCATATGAGAGCTGTAATTTATCTTTTTGAAAATTATACTGTGTCAATATGAGACAAGACTGACCATGAGTTGATCATTGCAGAAGCTAGCTGATGGACATATGGGGAGGACATCACACTGTTCTCTACTTTGTATAGGTTAGAAATTTACCATAAAGCTTTTAAAAATTCTAAACATTAACTATAAAAGTAACTAGCTGATTTCTTGCACAAAAATTATTCAAATCCCCTCAAACTACTCTCTGTAGATATAATTTTGGCAAAAATCATTTAACATCTTTAAATATAAGGTATTGAACCCTTAGAGTCAGAAAACTCTATTTATTTTTTAAATAAACTGAAATGTTTAAATTAACTCCATCAAAGTAACTGGTGGGTGGTAGCGTAAAATTCAACACTGCTTATAACAATTATTTTTGTTTCTGTTAAATTCAG
>NW_025793632.1:6774-8915 GCF_021613505.1 Equus quagga | reverse complement strand
TTTTTTTTTATTGAGGTCATAATGGTTTATAACATTGAGTAATTTTATGGTACTTGTTATATCAGTTTCTGTATAGACTGCATTGTGCGCACCACGAATAGTCTAGTTTTTATCCAAGACCATACATATGTGCCCCTTACCCCTTTCCCTACCCCCACAACCCCCTTCCCCTCTGGTAACCACCAATCTGTTTTCTTTATCCATGTGTTTATCTTCCACATGAGTGAAATCATGCAGTGTTTGTCTTTCTCTGTCTAGTTTATTTCACTTAACATAATACCCTCAAGGTCCATCCATGTTGTTGTAAATGGGACAATTTTGTCTTTTATATGGCTGAGTAGTATTCCATTGTATATATATACCACATCTTCTTCCATTCATCAGTTGATAGGCACTTGGCTTTCTTTCACATCTTTGCTACTGTGAATAATGCTGCAACAACACCGGGAAGCATAGATCTCTTTGAATTGTTGATTTCATGTTCTTTGGATAAATACCGAGTAGTGGGATAGCTGGATTGTATGGTATTTCTATTTTAAATTTTTTGGGAAATCTCCATACTGTTTTCCAGTATGGCTGCTCCACTAAGCATTCCCACCAGCATTCTATGAAGGTTCCCTTTTCTCCACATCCTCTATGTCTCATCTTGTTATTTATAACGATTCTGATGGGTGTGAGGTGATATCTCCTCGTAGTTTTGGTTTGCATTTCCCTAATAATTAGTAACTTTGAACATTTTCTTCATATTCCTGTTGGACAACTATATACCTTCTTTGGAAAAATGTCCATATCCTCTGCCCATTTTTTGATTGAGTTGTTCGGTTTTTTTTGTTGTTGAGTAATATGAGTTCTTTATATTTTGGAGATTAATCCCTTCTCAGATATATGATTTGTAACTATTTTCACCCAGTTGGTAGATTGTCCTTCTGTTTTGTTCATGATTTACTTTGCCTTGCAGAAGCTTTTTGGTCGGATGTAGTCTCACTCTTAAAATTTCTTCTTTTGTTTTCCTTACCTGGGTAGACATGGTATTTGAAAAGATGTTGCTATGACTGATGTCAAAGACTGTACTGCCCATGTTTTCTTCAAGGTGTTTTACGGTTTCAGGTCTTACATTCAAGTCTTTAATCCACTTTCCTTTCTCCATTGTATGTTCTTGGCTGCTTTGTCAAAGATTAGCTGTCCACAGATGTGTGATTTTATTTCTGAGCTTTCAATTCTGTTCCATTGATCTCTGTGTCTGTTTTTGTGCCAGTACCATGCTATTTTGATTACTACAGCTTTGTAGTATATGCTGAAGTCAGGGATTGTGATGCTTCCAACTTTGTTCTTTTTTCTCAGAACTGCTTTAGCTATTCAAGGAATTTTGTTGTTCTATGTAAATTAAATTTTAGGATTCTTTGTTCTTTTTCTGTGAAGAAAGTCAATGGGATTCTGATTGAGATTGTGTTGAATTTGTAGATTGCTTTAGATAACATGGACATTTTAACTATATTTATTCTTTCAATCCATGAGCATGGAATATCTTTCTATTTATTTATGCCTTCTTCAATTTCTTTCAAAAGTGCTTTATAGTTTTTAGTGTATAGGTCTTTCACTTCCTTGGTTAATTTATTCCAAGATTTTTTTTCTAATTGTAAATGAGATTGTATTCTTGACTTATCCTTCTTCATTATTAGGTATAGCAATGTAACTGTTTTTTCTAAGTTGATTCTGTACCCTGCAACTTTGCTATGGTTGTTTATTTCTAATAGATTTCTCGTGTATTCTTCAGTGATTTCTGTATATAGAATCACGCTATCTGCAAACATCATGATTTTACTTCTTCCTTTCCAATTTGAAAAATTTTTCTTTTTTGGCCTAATTTCTTTGGCCTAATCCTCCAGTACTATGCTGAATATGAGTGGTGAGAGTGGGCATCCTTGTCTTGTTCCTGTTCTCAGAGGGATGGCTTTCAGCTTTTCACTCTTAAGTATGATGTTGGCTGTGGGTTTGCCATATATGGCCTTTATTGGGTTGAGGTAGTTTCCTTCTATACCGATTTCATTTGGAGTTTTTATCATAAATAGCTGTTGGACCTTCTCAAATGCTTTCCCTGCATCTATTGAGATGATCATGTGATTTTTATCTCTCATCTTGTT
>NW_025793632.1:4287-6764 GCF_021613505.1 Equus quagga | reverse complement strand
AAGTGCTCCAAAGATTTCTAGGAACCCAACAGACTGTTGTGTTTACTACTGGACCTGAGACAGTGCCTGATGGTCACTGTCACTCTTGGTTGAATGAATGAATGCACTGCGTTTTTACTTAGCCCGGGTGACATTTTGACTTGGAAAAGGGCAAGATGGGCAGACTGAATACACAGCTGCAGACCCATATGTCCAGTTGAAGGTCTGGAATCTGAATACAGATGCAGTAATAGAGATGACGCTTGGGTGTAAATTCAGGGATGAGATCCACTGGGCTATGATTGTGTTAGCGCAGAGGGAGACGGCAGAGGCGGTGAGTGAACTATAAACACAAGTTCCCAACTAAGGGCCGTGTACCTGAGGGGCCACAGAGGGCCTCCATGACAACGTGGATTCAGAATCAGGGTCTAGCCACTGGGCGCTCCCTCACGTACAAACAACCCGTGTGTGACCATCTGGCAGGTACAAGTGAGGCCATCCTGCTGGTACCAACGACAGTCTCCCTCACTATACCAGGGCCTCTCCTTTTAGGTGCCTTCGCTGTCACACCCCAAATTCAGTCTCTGTGCTTCTTGTAGGGAACCGTTTTCTCCAGCCTTGCTTTCTATTACTTGCTGTCTCTGCTTTGAGTCGTGTTCTGGTCTTTCTCTTGCTCACCTCTTACATCTGCGCTATGTCCACTCCATGCGGTCTCTCTCTCCTGGATACACAGCCACCCTTTCAACACCTTTCTCTTTTTCCCTTCTCTTCCACTCTTTCAGTTCACTCTGGACACTCAGGTTTGCCGTCTCCTCCCCCATCGTATCCTAGTCTTGACTCTGGAGAGAATCCTTAGTGGCCATGTTGAAACCTTTGTGTTCTGTATCATAAAGAAGTGGGACCATTAACCTTATTAGAATATTCACAGAAATTTTTATCTATCAGCGTCTCATCTTCCTCCAGCTAACTCTTTTTTCCTCAGATTTCAGTATTAAAGATAAATGAAAATAGTTTTATATTCAGTTTTGAGTTTGATAAATTCCATTGCAAAATATTTGAGTGACTTTTAAGGTAGAGCAGATGTATTTCATCTATATTATGGGCTTTTTGGATGAGCCAGAAAGCTTAATTGTGGTTTATAACTTTTTTTTTCCAGTAGAGGAAGAGGCATTTCAAGTTTCAAACAAATTAGGAATAAGCATTTGAAATACAACTTGTGATTAGAGATCTTCCCTGGTTAAAATAAACACGCCTCTGTCAACCATGAAATTTGTCCCAAACAACAAGCAATAAAGAAGAAACCTTTTAGCCCATGAGGTCAGGGCAGAACGTGGGTTACTCTGCTGGCCTAAGTCCTCTGCAGCAGGAACGGATGTTCAGATGCTGACCCCAAATGAAAACCCTTTGGCATCAAATAAGATCCAAGTTATATATTTGCCAAGAAAGTGTAATAATATATTTAAAAGGGCTTTTGGAAAGAGTGACTAGAATGTTCAGCTAAATATTAACTAGAACACTCGATTTCCTGGAACCAGAGAATCTGCAGTTTTTAGACAAGCACCTCAAGTTACTCAGATATAGTTGGGTCATTTACTCCACTTCTAGAAATAATTGGCTAAATTTATAGGCAAAACTCACACTGTTTGTGGGTAGAAGACTATAAGTGACAGGACTGACATGTTGTTCCCTGGCATCGTTTTGAATTATTAAAAAACTAAAATATGTTGGAAAGATGTTCAACATCACTCAGAGAAATGCAAAATAAAACCATACTGAGATAAAAATTTCTCATGTTCTAGAAACATCAAAAAGTTCATTGTCACTCTACTGTGCGACTATAGAGAGCCGATATCCTAACACACTGCTGGGGGAGTATAAATTAGTGTGACCCTTACGAAAAGCTATTAGGCAATTTTTATAAAAATTACAAATACACATACCCTCTGACCCAGCAATGCTACTTCCAGGAATTTATTGTGTCCTCTGTATAATATTATTAGTATTGTTTAAAGTGGAGAAGGTAAGAAGCAACCTAAATGTCAGTCAGTAGGGTCTGGTTAAATAAAGGAAGGTGCAGCCATATCATAGAATATGATGCTGCTATAAGAAAGCAAGAAAGGGAGGAAGGCAGAAGTAACTCTTAAGGGATTGATGTAGAATTACTTTGAGGATTTAATATTAAGAGGAAAAAAGCAAGGTGCCAATAAACGGTTACACAGTACAAGAACATTGTATAAAAATGATTCTGTATGCGTAAAATACTTCTAACTGGAAACAAATGGGGAATATTGCCTGCAGACAGGGGAAAAAAACAGGTGATTAAGCTAAGAGAAATGGAAGGAAGATTATTCATTGGTTCCACATTTTGGTATCTTTTCCGTTTTGAACCATATGAATATGTTACCTATTCAAAAATCATGAAAACAAATGTAAAAAAGGAATGTATTGCCACTATGTGATCCATGTCTGTGATCCATGCCAGTGGCTCAGCTGCCAAC
>NW_025793632.1:2270-4187 GCF_021613505.1 Equus quagga | reverse complement strand
CCTGCATCTATTGAGATGATCATGTGATTTTTATCTCTCATCTTGTTAATGTGGTGTATCACATTGATTTGTGGCTGGTCAACCATCCCTGTCTCCTTGGAGTAAATCCCACTTGGTCGTGGTGTATGATCTTTTTAATGTATTGCTGTATTTAGTTGTCCAATATTTTGTTGAGGATTTTTGCATTTATGTTCATCAGTGATACTGGCCTGCAATTTTCCTTCTTTGTGTTATCCTTGTCTGGTTTTCGTATCAGGGTGATGTTGGCCTCATAGGATGAGTTAGGAAGCTTTCCATTATCTTCAAATTTTTGGGATAGTTGGACAAGGATAGGTATTAAATCTTCTTTGAATGTTTGGTAGAATTCTCCAGAGAAGTCATCTGGTCCTGGACACTTGAGTTTGGGGAGGTTTTTGATTACTGTTTCATTCTCTTTACTTGTGATTGGTCTATTCAGATTCTCTATTTCTTCTTGATTCACTCTTGGGAGGTTTATGAGTCTAAGAATTTATCTATTTCTTCTGGATTACCCAATTTGTTGGCATATAACTTTTCATAGTATTCTCTTGTAATCCTTTGTATTTCTGTGGTATCTGTTGAAATTTCTCCTTTTCCATTTCTAACTTTATTTACTTGAGACTTCTTTCTCTGTTTTTTTAGTGAGTCTAGCTCAGGGCTTGACAATTTTCTATATCTTCTCAAAGAACAAGCTCTTAATTTCATTGATCCTTTTTGTTATTTTTTTCAGTCTCTATTTCATTTATTTCTGCCCTAACTTTCACTATTTCCCTCGTTCTGCTGACTTTGGGCTTCATTTTCTTTTCTTTTGCTAGTTCTCTTAGTGTAGTTTAAGATTACTTATTTGAGATTTTTGTTGTTTATTGAGAAAGGCCTGTATTGCTGTAACTTTCCCTCTTAGCACCGTTTTGTGGCATCCCATAAGAGTTGGTATATTGTATCTGCATTTCATTTGTCTCCAGGTATTTTTTTAATTTCTCCTTTGAATTCTTCTTTGATCCAATGATTGTCCAGTAGGATGTTGTGTAGTCTCCTCACACATTTGTGACTTTCCTAGCCTTTTTCTTGTAATTTATTTCTAGTTTCATGGCCTTATGATCAAAAAAGATGCTTGATATGATTTCAATCTTCCTAAATTTATTGAAGCTTGCCTTGTTTCCCAACCGATGCTCTGTCTTTGAGAATGTTCCATGTGCACTTCAGAAGAATGTGTATTCTATTGTTTTTGGATGGAAAGTTATACATATTTCTATTAAGTCCATCTGGTCAAGTATTTCATTTAAATCCACTATTTCTTTGTTGAATTTCTGCCTTAATGATCTATCTTTTACTTTTGGAAGGGTATTGAGGTCCCCCACTGTTTATTGTGTTGTGTCAATTTCTCCTGTTAGGTCTGTTAATAGTTGCTTTATATTCTCTGGTGCTCCCATGTTAGATGCTTGTATATTCATAAGTGTTGTGTCCTCTTGGTTGAATGTCCCTTTTATCATTATATACTGCCCCTCTTTGTCTCTCATTATCTTCTTTATCTTGAAGTCTACTTTGTTTGATCTAAGTATGGCAACACTTCCTTTCTTTTGTTTGCTATTTGCTTGGAGTATTGTCTTCCATCCCTTCACACTGAGCCTGTGTCTGTCTTTAGAGCTGACATATGTTTCCTGCAGGCAGCATATTGTTGGATCTTGTTTTTTAACCCATCCAGTCACTCGGTGACTTTTTATTGGAGAATGTGTTCTATTTACATTTAGCGTGATTGATATTAGAGGGCTTACTACTTCTGTTTTATCTCCTACTTTCAGGTTCTTCAATTTTTCCACTGTTAATCTTCCCTTGTATTTCTGACTGCCATTTGAGTTTGGTGGATTTCTGTGATGGTTTTCTCAGTTTTCTCTTTATTTG
>NW_025793632.1:0-2170 GCF_021613505.1 Equus quagga | reverse complement strand
TCTCTTTATTTGTGAATTATGGCTCTGCTCTGATTTTTTGTTTAGTGCTTATCATGAGATTTGTATAAAAGATTCATAGATGAGATTGTCCATTTCCTGATATCCTCTTATCTCCATTAGCTCAAGCATGTTCCATTGTTTTCCTGTTTCCCTTCTGAGTTATTGTTGTCACAAATTGTTCTTTTCTGTATTGTGAGTTTGTGAGTAAATTGAAGTGTTTATAGTTATTTTTGATGCTTTCCTTCCCTTTATCTTTCATGTTATAATTAAGTATTTGCTTAATTTTTGTATAGGTTAGAAATTTGCCGTGAAGCTTGTAAAAATTAAATGATTTTATTCTCTCTCTTAGGAGTAGGGGTCAGGTAACTTAAATATTAAAAGGATAAATTTAAATTTGTATGTAAAGTTGGGGAAATGTTAAACACATTGTTGGCATTTAGTGATAGTAGTCTAATTTTGTGGTGTTATTTGTAACACCATTTTATTAAGGAGGAACAGAAGACTCAGAGAGTTCTTGTAATCTGTACAAGGTCACATAGTTAGCAAGCTACTTCCAGAGGGCATGTTTTTGTGCTTACAAAAAAGAAAGAGAAATCAGAATGTCATACAAAATCTCAAAAAATAACGCCAAGGAAAATTCTTTTCTGTCTCGTAAACATTGAAGAACCGTGTGGTTTTCCTCTTTTTAGACTGGGCTAGATGTCTGTGGTGTTGTCCTGGGCACTGGGAGGGAGCTGGAGAGGCTCTGGAGCAAGCAGCTGCCAAGATAATTACTCCACAGCATATCTCACTTTGTAAAAGCTGAGAGGAGTTGTTTCTCAACTTTGAGAAGTCATAGTTCCAACATACATAAGTGGGTTTTGTTTAGTGTTTTGGTCTCATCTACAGCCAAACTTTCAGGCACCAAGGGAGAAACGTTTAAACCTTTCTGTTTAGTGAAACTTGAGGAATCTTGTAAAACCTTAAACTATCATCTTTACTGCCGTGCTAGAGCAGGACCCTCCATCGCTAACACAGAGGGGTTTAAGACTGAGGATGAAAAACTCGTTGTTCACCTTTGCACGAATCAGAGAAGTTGTGTAGCAGTTGCATGTCTCATAACTTTATTGTCCTTTGGAGTTTGGAGCTGTCCCTCAGACTGGAATATAGACAAGACCAGGCACAAGTTCCACAGGCGTTGCTGAGTGCACAGCTTAACAATGTGAGTGCCATACTCGAGTCATTTTTATTCTTCAGGTTTTAGAATTTCAACTGGATTTTTATAGTTACCTATAAAAGTCCCAGCTGGCACAGGAGAGGGAATGAGCATAAGGCAGAGGCCACATCCTGGTGGCCCAAGTGCCAGGCCCACTCTGCAGATGGGTTACATTTTTTTTGGCCTTTTAGGTGTCTAAAGAAATTGTTTTTCTGAACGTTATAGACAAAATTTTGCAATCTGGAGCATTCACACAAACATCTAAATTTCCTGTTTCTCTTGAGAAATCTCTCTGCCCAGAGTGGGCTCTCAGTGTGCTAAGTGAACACTGCGCCCTTTAACAGGGCACGCAGTTCACCTGCAGGGGGCGCCTCCGTCATTAATGCTTCTGGAGATGCCCTGATGTTTGAGTTTGTGACCCTGCAGGCTGTACTCTGACTTTCCAATGGGCGAAACCTTTACAGGGACCTATTGCCTCCCTGGGGTGCAGACAATACATTGATTGCAATTGCTTTGTCAGGTTCAAAGCCGCTTTGGAAGGTCTCTGATGAGTTGCTTTCAGAATTTTGACACTTATTTGATCAATCTCCATGGAGCAAATCTTTGTCCTTGAATCTAAGTTTTGGAAACAGTTAAAGGAAAATTGGGAGCCAAGTTTGGGGATATAAAATATGCATGATTACAAAATACTGAAAACCTGTTTCTCTTGAGTGGTTTGTAAGCTGACTCAAAGGTACTTCAAAAGAAAACCAACTCAATAATGCTGTGAGGGATGGCCTCTACTCCTTCCAGATGTCAGTTACCCTTTCCACTAAGCTGTCATCATGTCCTAATTATGACTCCATTATGCAGAGACGACTTGGTTTAAATTTCTGGTTTATTACCCTCACCCCCTTCCACCAGACTGAGCACCACCTGGGAAAAACATACTTTTATTCCTCTTTGAGATGGTATGCTTAGGTGGAGGCCAGAAGA
>NW_025793631.1:0-1299 GCF_021613505.1 Equus quagga | reverse complement strand
TGAGGAACACTGTGAGTTTTGTAAACAGATTCACCTTCGGCTGCGTTCTGTTCTCCTGTTGTTCTCTGTATCCCGTCCTGATGCTTGGATCTTCTCCAGGTAGACGATCACGTTTCTTCCCTTCCCATCCCGACGCCCCTTCTTTTCCTCTCCTTACAGCCCCGCCCATGACGGCCAGTTCCATGCTGAAGAGCAGCAGAGACAGTGAGTAGCCTGGGCCTGTGCCTGATCCTAAGACACTGCATCTAGTTTCCCCGTTTAGTACAGGATTTGCTAATTTTGTAGTACATATTCTTTATCTAGCTAAGAAAGACCCCTTTGATTTCATGCAGTGAAGAGACCTTTCATAAAACCATGAATAGGAGTTGAAGTTTACAATTATCCCGCCTGATTGAAATAATTATATGAGTTTTCTTTTTTACTTTATTTATATGATGAGTCACATGACAGGTTGTCTGATGTTCAACCATCCTTCTCATACATGGGATCTTGCCACACCACTTGATCACAATATACTGTTTTTCATAAACCGTTGCATTTGACTAGGTTATGTCTTATGATGGATTTTAAAATCCACACAGATAGGGGGAACGCATATATCTGCTCTTATAAACGTTCTACCTGGCTTTAGAATCAAGATTGCATTAACCCGAGGAAGTGAGTTTAGTCGATCTCATATATGTTTTTCTGTTTTTTGAAGAACGTGTATGAGGTTACAGTTGTTCCTTATAGTTTAGGAGAGCTCACCTGCAAATGCACTGGGGCCAACGGCATTAGGTAGGGGTGGTCCTTGACGAAACTTCTCAACTTCTTTAAAACTTATTTCCGCATCAAGGGCTTCTATTTTTTCATGCATCAGTTTTGGAATTGTATATTTTCTAAGAATTTATTCCTTTCATGTATAGTTTCAAATTTGTCATGTTATGTTTTTAGTCATTTAAAAAATATCATTAGTTTTGTTATTTCCCAGTGTTAATTTTGTGTTTTGTTACTCGCATCTTCTCCCTTTTTCTATCTAACTAATCTTTTCAAATTATCTGATATTAGTTTTATTAAGCATGATGTTTTCTTGTTTTCATTTCCTGATAAATATATTTAAAGGTGTCTATTTCCCAAATAAGATTATTTTGGGTTAAAAAATTGACATTCAATGCTTAATTTATTTAATTAAAATATTTCTGAATTTTTCTGATTTACTGTTGAGACATTAGATTTAATAGAAAATTTAGCTTCCAACATAAGAGATTTGAAAAGCTATTCCTTCTCCATAATTTCTAATGCTAGTGTATTATAATCTGA
>NW_025793630.1:0-9884 GCF_021613505.1 Equus quagga | reverse complement strand
CAAAAATGTACAACTGAAATCTCACAAGCTTGTAATCTATCATAACACTAATAAAAAAAAAAAGATGGAAGGCATACAGAGACTGTCAAAGACTTGAAAAATATTTGAAGGTAATGGGATAATTTGCAGTCATCTTCATATATCCTAAAGGAAGTGAAGAGAGAGACATTATTTTTTGTATGGTGTTTGAAAGATTTAAGAATATACCCTTTAATAACTGTGAGGAAAGATATTCTAACATTTCCATTATTAGAAATGGAATGAGCTACTTGCTCTTAGTCATAAAATACATACAACCATAAACCAGATGAAAATCCAAGTTCAGGGACACTGGAGACAAGATTTCCTGAATTGATTTTAGGATAAGTACAAAATTCACACTCTTTCATCACTCTCCATCTTTAGTTCTTTTAATCTTCGTCCCCTGCTACGGAACATTTGGCTTCAGTACGTATTCAGTTCCTAGAATATGTCATGTTTTCTCAGGTGTCTGCCTTTTCATTTGTTCTTCTTTTCACCGTGAAGTGGTCAACAACCTGTCTCACTGCTGTCTGGTAATTTTTTTTTTTCTTTCCAAACCTCATTTAAAGTGACATTATCATGGAAAAATTCTCCAATTCTTTGTCACTAATTGGATGTTTTAACTACATGCTCAGAATACTCTCATTTCTAAACAGCACATTTTCAGACTGAGTTACATTGTAAGCCAGATGATGGACCATATCAGGCTTATTCTCCTCTGTGTTCAAAGAAGCTAGCACAGTGTTTCGTACACTATAGGAAGATAAAAAATATTTTATGAAAAATTCAAAAAGTGAATGTATCCCTGCATTTTCACCATGATTGCTTCCAGATCTAATAGTCTCAAATCACAAGTGTGAGATGAGCACAATCAATCTTTCTTCTTCCTGAAAATTTCAATGCCAAATTTTATTTGCAACTTGTTCTCTTTGACTCAGATGACAATGGCACTAATGTTGGTGTTGGGAGTCACAGGAACCTAGCATTCTGCTATCTTTAGTGCTGAGAGGGCAGGCACAGCCCCAGGTCCGAGAGTCACTTTTGAAGCTGTTTTTCATCACAGATCAGCATCTCCAACTGTAAATTTTTAGTTTGTGTTTCTTCAGCTTCAGAGTATCAAACATCTTCACCGTTCATAGCCCCACGAGCAATTCTGATTGCTATGCTAAAAGGGTTTGTCCTTGATTTAGAGATGTCACTTTCCACAGTTTCAGGCATCTGTGGTCAACTATGGTCTGAAAATATTAAATGAAAAGTCCCCAAAATAAATAATTCGTAAGTTTTCAATTGCATGAGGTTCTGAGTAACCTGATGAAATCTCATGCTATCCTGCTCCATCTTGCCCTGGAACATGAGTCATCCCTTTGTCCTGTATATTCATGCTGTGTATGTTGCTTGCCTGTTAGTCACTTAGTAGCCTTCTTGGTTATCAGATTGACTGTCATGGTATTGCAGTACTTGTGTTCAAGTAAGCCTTATTTTATTTAATAATGGCCCTAATGAACAACAGTGGTGATACTGGCAATTTGGATATGCCAAGAGAAGCTGTAAAGGGCTTCTCTTAAGTGAAAAAGTGCAAGTTCTCAACTTAATAAGTAAAGAAAAAAATCACAAGCTGAGTTAACTAAAATCTACTGTACCTTTTGTTATAGTATATTGTTATAATTGTTCCATTTTATTATTAGTTAATCTCTTACTGTGCTGAATTTATAAATTAAACTTTGTATGTATAAAAAGAAATCACAGTACATATAGGATTAGGTACTATCCATGGTTAGGAATCCAGTGGTGGTCTTGGAATATATCCTCCACAGAGAAAGAGGGGTTACTGTAGTAAATTTCAGAACGTTCTAATCTTGTATAGGTAGTGGGTTAATTATTTATAAAGTTAGTATGAAGTTTAAAAGATAAAAGGGGTAAAAATAACTATAAATGCAATGATTTGTTAGCTATACACAAGATAAAAAGATGTAAATGGTGACATGAAAAACATATAATAGGAGGTAGGAAAAATGTATAGCTTTAGAGTGAGTTCAAATTTAAGTTGCTATCAACTTAACAATAAACTTGTAAGTATGTGGTGTTTTTTGTAAGCCTCATGTTAACTGTGAAGCAAAAACCTATAGTACATACTCAAAGGATAAAGAGAATGAATCTAAAATACCACTACAAAGAAAGAGAGCAAGAGAAAAAGAAAAGAACTAAGAAACTACAAAACAGGTAGAAAACAATTAATTAAATGACAATAATTACATATCTATTAATAATTACTTTAAATGTAAATGGACAAAACTCTCCAATCAAAAGACATTGAATGGTGACTGATTAGAAAACAACCCCATCTATAAGCTGCCTGCAAGGGGCTCATTTCAGGTGTAAGGACACACACAGGCTGAAAACAAAGGGATGGAAAAAGATATTCTATACAAATGGAAACCAAAGGAAAGCTTGGGTAGCTATACTTATACCAGACAAAATAGTCTTTAAGACAAGAACTGAATAAAAGACAGAGAGTCATTACACAATGATAAAGGAGTCAATTCAACAAGAGGATATAACAGCTAATATCATACTCAATGGTGAAACACTGAAAGCTTTACCTCTGAGATCTGGAACAAGATGAGGCCGCCCACTTTTGCCACTTTTATTCAACATAGTACTGGAAGTCTTAGCCAGAGCAACTAAGCAAGAAAAAGAAATAAAGGCATTCAAACCAGAAAAGAAGATAAAAAACTCACTATTTGCAGATGACATGATATTATATATAGAAAATCCTAAAGCCTCCACCAGAAAATTGTTAGAAATCATCAACAAATTCACTAAAGTTACAGGCTATAAAATCTATATACAAAAATCTGTTCTACTTCTATAAACTAATAATAAACTATCACAACCAGAAATTAAGAGAACAATCCCATTTACAATGGTGTCAAAAACAAAATACCTTGGAATAAATTTAAATGAGGAGGTGAAAGTCTGTACAAGAGTCCCCCTTATCCACAATTTTACTTTCCACAGTTCCAGTTACCCATGGTCAACTGCAGTCCAAAAATATTAAATAGAAAATTCCATAAATAAACAATTCATATGTTCTAAGTTGCATGCCATTCTAGACATCATGATGAAATCTCTCATGCCATCCCATTCCATCCACACTGAATACGCTACCCAACTATTACTCTCTTAGTATTCATCTTGGTTCTCAGACTGGCTGTCATAGTATCACAGGGCTTGTGTTCAAGTACACCTCATTTTACTTAATAATGGCCCTAAAGTGAAGGAGGAGTGATGCTGGTAAATTGGATATGCCTAAGAGAAGTTATTAATCTCTTACTGTGCATAAGTTATAAATTAAACTTTATCATAGGTATGTATATATAGAAAAAAACATAGTATATAGGGTTTGGTACCATCCAGACTTTCAGGTATCCACTGGAGTTCTTAATATGTTTCTCCCGCAGATAAGGTGCACTACTGTACATTGAAAATTATAACATTAATGAAAGGAATTGAAGAAGATACAAAAAAATGGAAAGATATTCCATGTTCATGGTTTGTAGGAATTAACAATGTTAAAATACCAATACTACCTAAAGCAATTTACACACTCAAAGCAATCTTTATCAAAATTCCATTTTTCACAGAAATAGAAGAAATGACATTTTTCACAGAAATAGAAGAAACAATCCTCAAATTTGTATGGAACTACAAAAGATGCCAATAATCAGAACAATGTTGAGAAAGAATAACAAACCTGGAGGCATCACACTCCCTGATTTAAAATTATATTTCAAAGCTATAGTGATCAAAACTGTATGGTATTGGCATAAAAACTGACACATAGATCAATGGAACAGATTAGAGAGCCTAGAAATAAACCCATACATGTACGGTTAATCACTTTATGACAAAAAGGAGCCAAGAATATACAATGGACAAAAAGCCTCTTCAACAAATGGTATTGGGAAATCTGGACAACTACACGTATAAGAACACTGTCTTACACCACACCCAAAAACTAACTCAAAGTGGATTAAAAACTTGAATATAAGTCCCGAAACCATAAAACTCTTGGGAAAAAAACATAGGTATTAGCTCCTAAACCGTGGTCTAGGTGATGATTTTTGGATTTGACACCAAAGGCAATTGCACTCTACCAATGGAAGAAAATATTTGCAAATTATTTATCTGATAAGGGGTGAATATCTAAAATATGTAAAGAACATATAAACTCAATAGCAAAAAATCAGTCTTACTTAAAAATGGGCAATGGATCTGAATAGATATTTTCCAGTGGAGACATATACATGGCCAACAAGTCCATGAAAATCTGCTCAACATCACTAATCACCAGGGAATGCAAATTGAAATCACAATGATATCCTTTCACAATTGTTAGAATGGTTATTATCAAAAAGACAACAAATAAGAAGTGTTCTAAAGGATATGGAGAAAAAGGAACCCTCTGCACTTGGAAAACAAATGATCAAAGTTTCCCTTTATCTTCATTGTTTTCCCAAGTGTTTAAGATTGTCACTTAACTGTGAAATATTTCTCTTGCTAGATTATGGGCTGGAAATGAGGATGTGACTGATATTGTTAGAGCTGCAGAGAGTTTCATGCTCTACCATTTAAAAGTTCAAAATTTCAGGAAATTTTGAAGACATAGACTAAGAAAATTTTCTAATGTGTTTTCCATACGGGAAGAATATAAAATCAGAGAAAATAGTTTTGTATTATGTGTTGAAGCTGGAACTACTTCCTCCCAAAAATATATGTGTCTTCACTGTCAATATCTGCGAATGTGACCTTATTTTGGAGTAGATCTTCATTAATGTAATCAATTTTAGATGAGGTGGGTAGGGTGGGTCTTAATCCACTGTGGATTGTATCCTCATAAAAAGGGAAATTTGGACACAGAGACATACAGGGAGAACACCATGTGAAGTCAGAGGCAGAGATTAGAATAATGCATCTACAAGGCAAGGAACACCAAGGATTGCTGGCCATCACCAGAAGCAAGGAAAAAAGTACGGAACAGATTCTTTCTTAAAGCTCTCAGAAGGAATCAACATTGTTGAAACCTTGATTTCAGACTTCTAGCTTTGAGAACTGAGACAATAAATTGGTTGTTTAAAGCCATCCAGTTTGTGGTATTTGTTATGACAGCCTTGGGAAACTAATAAACTATAAATCTTTGAAAGATTTATTTTCATTAATCTCTTCTGACTATGTTTAAATATTACAATGAATTCATAATGTGGTAATGACAAGAGAGCATCTGATGGATGTTGCTATAAACTCATGTGGAGTTCCTAACAAGCCTAATAAGGAGAGATGATTTTTTTTCTTCTACAAATAAAGAGATGTTGAGGAACAATGGAAATATATGTGTTGCAGAGAGTATTTTGGTTTTACCTAATGACTAAATTGCTCTGTATGGAAATCAAAATTATATTTGTTTTTATTCAAAATATTAAAAGTTATATCAATTTGAGACAATAATTGCAATGAATTTCTTTAACTGAACTTACTTTTAAATGCTTTAAATCATTGTTAGATATAGAATTTGACCTTTTTAAAATTTTAAAGTGGTATTTACTAATTTGGGTCAAAACAGAATTAAGGAGACTCCAGTACTGGAACGTAGTATTGAAGTGCTGTTATGGGTAAGGGGGCTCAATTTTGCTAGCCATTCATGAGGAGTGTACATAGCATTTCCCGTAATGGCTGCCAAGAGAGGCAAGAAGATGCAGCATTTACACAGTCTCCTGTAACATCAGATAAGGCTTATACAAAGGCAAGAACTCTCTGGGCTGACTTGTACATGGGTCAAGTAGACACCTGGAGTTGAAGAGAAGGCTCTAGAGCAAAACTGAAAGATCACGTTGCAAACTTGAAGTGAACTACTCTTAATGCAAGCTGAATTTCACCTTGCACAGAACTAAAAAATATGTCTGCCCCTGAAATCAGAGGTAGTCTGAGAGAATGTGCCATGGGAAACCAGAGATGTTTGGTGCAATCATAAATGAATATTTGAGTGTGCATGCTCTGCCCTACTGGAGCTTATAGTCCATTGAGGCAAGAGCAATGAAAAGAATAAGCATTCAAAGTATCATATAATTACCAAAAGCACCATCATCTAGAAAGAAAAAGAGCCAATTTTTCTGAGGGAGTATAAAGAGTTGACATGAAATGTAATTTATGTGGAGTTTCACAGATGAGTTTTCCAGGGAATAACTTTTAGGCCTTACTGCCTTCAGAGATGTATATTTCTAAATCAGACTCTGGCAAATTTTTCACTGATTATCCTGAAGTAAACTGGTAATGGTAAATAAGGCAATAGGTTGGTTTATCCTAGAGAAATCCTCTAACTCAGTTTAAAGTGGAAGAAATGGATTGACAGTAGGGTCTTCCTAGGCTCAGATTAATAGAGCCCATGGCTGATTGAGGTCTTGCTCAGACAAGGAGATTTAAGCCTACTTGATATGCTCAATTGGGTATGTGAGTCAGTTTTAGAGTTCCCAGAGGACAGTACTATAGAGCTATGGCTCATCCACCTGCCTTCCCTCCAGCTAAAGACATGAATAAACTACAGTTTGGAAAACTGGGAATCTGTAAATAACATATATAGATAAATTAGGTAGCATAAAATGTATCTGACTAAATAACTTAATCAGCCCCTTTAAAAAGAGACAAAATATTTCCTCTAGCTGCAGCAATACAAGTTATTGTATTTACCTCTTTAGTGCTCACTCTCTCCTTTTATCAATTTTATTGAAGTATATTTTACATATAACAAAATTCACTCAATATCTGCATAGTAAAGAATTTTCTCACTGCCAGACTATGTGAAGTTACTTTTTTCCCAGCATATAGAAAACCATAGTGTTCTGGACTAAGTTCCTTGTGTTCTAGATATCACCCTACCATCAGATTTGCTATGTTGACCTATCAGATATCAAATATAGTTATTATTTTAACTGCATGCTTTCTAATAAAAAAAATGTCTTGTTCAAAGACTCCTTAGTGGTTGACAGGATTTAATGACTTAAGAAATCAGGTTTTCACAAAATATTACACCTGTACTGGAGTTTGACACAGAAGGAGCTCAGGACGCATACTTCTAAACTTATGTAAAGAAGTAAGTTGAGACGTCACCAAGTGGCTTGCAGAACTTTGGAGGATTGTCCAAACATAAACTTAATTGATTTGAACAACAAATTAAGCATATGTAGCTAACCTTAGAGATTAATGTGTGAGCTCATATGAGACACATTTGGTTTTCCTATAAATACTTTATAAGAGGAAATAATTAACAACAAACTTATCAAGGACGTAGGAGGTGGCAGGTACTGTACCAAATCCTACAGATATGGCAGTGAAATATATGTATAGGGATCTAGCTTCATGAAAACTACAATCCAGTGCAGATTTGTGAAATAAGCAGGAAAGTACCAATTAGAACAATAAATGACAAAGCACAGGTATTTTGGATTGAGCACTATCACTACACATGATAGTTCTTAACTCAGATTCTAAGTTCTGATTAGTTGTCCTAAGTAAGAGACAGAATAAATAAGACAAACAAATAAAGTATATAGATAATTAGGACAGAAAAAAGACTGTTCCAGGCTAGAGTTACACAAAACACTAGAGATTATTGTCATCATATTGATATGATTTATGTTGTTTCTTGACTGAACAGAATGAAGGAGGTGGGTAACCACTGTTGGAAGACAGTATTTTAATTATGGTTGAGGATTGTGTTTTTATGGATTTTATGGAAAAAAAGAGGAGGAAGTGATTGTGACAGCATCAGTGGGTCCATGCACCCAGGTTATTCTTAGTATTTCTTCTAATCTGTGTCTCAATACTTAGAAAAAAACAGAGAGAATGAACATTAAGAATGCTATGGATATAAGAAACAATGTCAATAGAATTGCATAAAATGAAGAAAAATCTTGACAGATGGACTAAAAGGAAATGTATCAATTCATACAATGTAATTGTTGATGATTTAGATCTAGTAAATTATTCCCATATATTTCTGATCACTAGAATATTCTGCTCTTTAGCATTTTCTTCAGCACAACATTAACATCTTTATTCCTCAGACTGTAGATCAGTGGGTTCAGCATCGGCACAACAATAGTATAAAACACAGAGGACACTTTTCCTTGATCCATGGAGCCAACTGATGATGGCTGCAGGTACATGAAAGCAGCAGATCCAAAAAAGAGCAAAACTGCCAACATGTGGGAGCTGCAAGTGCTGAAGGCTTTGGACCTGCCCTCAGTGGAGTGAATGTGGAGGATGCTGGAAATGATGAAGATGTAGGAGCTAAGGATGGTCAGGCTAGGGGCAAAGATATTAAATGTACCAACACACAGTATCAGTAATTCATTGACATCGGTACTAGAGCATGAGAGCTTCAGGAGGGGAAGAAGATCACAGAAATAATGGTTGATCACATAAAATTTGCAGAAATTAACCCTTAACATGCAGCCTGTATGAGCAAATGCACAAATCAGGCCTATAATATACACCCCTAAAATCAGGGAGAAACAGACCTGATGGGACATGATGACATTGTAAAGCAAGGGGCTACAGATGGCAACATAGCGGTCATATGCCATTGCAGCTAACATGTAGCATTCTGAAATAGCAAAAACAAGGAAGAAATAGAGCTGAGTCATGCATTGAGGGTAGGAGATGACGTTCTTCTCTGTCACAAAGTTCACCAGCATTTTGGGGGTAATGACAGTAGAATGGCAGAGATCAGTGAAGGACAAGCTGCTGAGGAAATAGTACATAGGGGTGTGCAGGTGAGAACTGAGCCCTATCAGTGTGATCATGCCCAGGTTCCCCATCACTGTAACCACATAGATTCCTAGGAAGAGGAGGAGTAAGGGCACCTGGAGTTCTGGCTCTTCTGTTAGTCCAGCGAGGATGAACTCAGTCACTGTGGAATGATTTCCTAATGCCATTTTCCTCTGGGAAGTTTCTGAAGGGGAGAAAGAAAGGCACATTTTTTTGGAGACATTTTCGTGTTATTCTTTATTTCACAAAAGATTTCATATATAAAATTAATGGCTTAGCTATCCCCTTGTTTATTGCATAATGATTTTAACTCTAGATAAATTTACCTAAGTAATATTTAACTTAATAGGTTTACATCTTAATATCAAATGCACGAAATTACTTCATATGAAAATATTTCAGCCATATAGATGATCATTTTAAATTTTTGGAGTGACTACTCCCTATTCTGAACACTTCAAGTTTTTTACCCAATTTTTGGTAATGTGAGTTTCACAGACTTAAAAACTTAGAGGACATATTGAGTATGAGAGAAGCTGGCTAAGCAACAGTGTGGAGAGAGTAAATCCTGTTTAAGTGCAGCATCCTTTATTAACAAGTATCTAATTCTTCTTGGGGTAAAAAGAAGCACATTATTACTATATCTCTAGAATTATTTTTACAAATATCATAAAATTTGTTTCTACATTAAATCTTCAAATTTTTATTATTATTATTGAAATAAAACCAAACAAACAACATTCATTAAGCAGATGTGCTTGCTGGATTGACTCACTGTTAGCCAGTGTGTGGCCCCTGGAATGAATATTTTGCCTTTGCTTGAGGGAAGAACTATGAGTAGTGGCTAAGTGAGCAGGTCTTGAAGTCCAAGTGCCTGTGTTCATATGCTGACCATCATTTACTAGTTGATGAACTTGGACAAGTAAAATAACCTCATTACCTAATTAGCAGAGGTTATGACAAGGACAACACAAAGAAGGAGAACTACAGGCTGATATCACTGATGAACATAGATGCAAAAATCCTCAACAAAATTTTGG
>NW_025793629.1:0-1162 GCF_021613505.1 Equus quagga | reverse complement strand
TGCAGGCCCAGCGCATCCTTCTCTTTCTCTGCGTGAAGCCTTGGAACCCAGTCCATCTCCCTGGTCACTGTTCCCAGGGTCAAGGGGGAGTTTCTCTTCTGTCCTATAGACAATGAGATCACCATTATTACTTAACCTCTACTCTTAATTCGACTCAGAACTCCAGGCTCAAGCTGTCCAGAAAGCAGAAATCATTATCTTTGCCTCAGATCTGCTCTTCAACAAGGTTTGAAATTCAGGAGAATTCAAATACTCTTTCAGCAAACACTTGCTGAGTTTGTCCTTTGTGCCACAGTTTTCTGGGCTCTGTAGATACAGCAGTGACATAAGAGGGGAAAACTCCTATTCACATGGAAGTTAGATCCCAGTAGGAGAAAGAGGCAGTGCATAGACTCGCATAATTCCTCTGGGCATCTGGAGCCTGCTCCTGCTGGCTGAGAGCCCCTCATCTCCCTCAGGATGTGGACACTGAGATTCTCTGTGCTCTGTCCCCAGCCTCCCCTCAGCTGCACATGGCTCTGCCCCATACCAGGTGCCGCGTGCAGGAGCCCAGCCCTGCTCCCCCAGCCTTGCAGAGTCCCTCAGTGTGGCCTCATCCCACAGTTTGCCCACTGTATTCCATTCTTTACTCTGTATTTAGAGCGATATTTCAAGCACATGTATCTGATAAAGGCACCTCCCTGCTTAAACGTTCACGCAATTTCTCTCACTGTCAAGATTATGTAAAGCTGTTGAGTGTCACATTCAAAGTCTCTGTATATGTGACCATCTTTATTTCCGACCTCTTGGCTCACCTCTCCCCTGGAGCCTATGCAAAAGCACAAGTAGGGCCCCTTTGCTAAGAGGATGCTTAACCCTGAAACCCAGTGTCCCCTTCTCCTTTTGGTACTTCTGGTCCTCCTGTCCCACCGCTGTCCCCTTCCATCAGGACCAGGCTCACACATCACCTGCTGGAGATACTGACCACGCTGAGATGAGCAAATACCTGTTTTTATTATAATAATTTACTAGGAAATTTCCACACTTACATCTGATCCCATTGTGCATATTCTCTTAGATAAAATTTAAGCATAGAAATACTGAACAAAGAATGCAGTTATGATTCTTATCATCATTTTGTTTTTCTGATTAGTTTACCCTGTTTACATTCCCTAAAGAAGTG
>NW_025793628.1:16417-16894 GCF_021613505.1 Equus quagga | reverse complement strand
CAATTTCAAAACTTAATACAAAGAAATAGTAATAAAAATGGTGTGCTGCTGACGTAAGGATAGACATATAGATCAAAGGAATAGAATTGAGAGTCCAGAAGTAAACCCATATATCAATGGTGAGTTGATTTTTCACAGTGGTTCCAAGGCCATTCAATGAGGGGAAAGGACAGTCTTTTAGACAAATTGTGCTGGGACAATTGGCTAATGCATGTAGAGAATGCTAATGGACCCCCACCCCATGTCATATACAAAAATTATCTCAAAATCGACCAAAGACCTAAGTAAGAGCTGCAACTATAAAACTCTTAGAACAAAGCATAAAGGTAAATTTCTGTGACCTTGGATTTCATAATGGATTCATAGATACGACACCAAAGGCACAAGCAACAAAAGAAAAAAAATAGATAAATTGGACTTCATGACAATTAAAACTTTTGTGCTTAGAGGACATTATCAAGAAAATGAAAAAACAAC
>NW_025793628.1:2640-16407 GCF_021613505.1 Equus quagga | reverse complement strand
GACAGATTTATTTTTATGTGTCTCCCTCTCCCTGTGGACCACAAACTTCTTCAGCCCAGAAATTGTATTGCTCATCTCTGCCACTGCAGCGTCCAGCACAGTGCCTCACACAAAGTAACTACCCAATAAAAGTCTCATGGGTGAATGAATGGCTCTAAATGTTTAGCTTTAACTTTTCTCCTGACTTCCAGCTGCCATACCAATACCCCTGGATACCAGCTGAATTCTCAAAATTGACTTGCTCCAAACTGAGGCCCCCCCCCTTCCCATAAAGCAGCACCTCTTCCTGATTTCTTTTCTGTTGAGTCCCTATTTATTAAACTCATACTCTGTGTGCTAGACACGAGGGGTACAGAAATAATTCAGATTCAGTCCACGCCCCCAAGGACGGTTTTCCGATCAGGGTTTTCCATTCTCGACACTGTTGACATTCTGGGCCGGATAATCTTAGTCGTGGGGGCCCGTCCTGTGCACTGTCGGATGTTGAGCAGCATCCCTGCCCTCTACCCCCTAGTTTTGCCACTAGCAAATGCAACGAAACTGATGTGTAGCCTTGAGCACGTGACCTTAACTCATAGCTCACTTTCCTCATCTAACTAATGGGAAATAATCCCGGCCTTGCAGGATTAGTGTGAGAATGAAATAAATCAACACATGAAGCAGCTTTTGCTTTGCGAATCTCTTTCTCTCCACTACCCCATCTTCGTGCTCATCTCACTCCCTTGTCTTCTTTGACCCACCCCCGCCTCACCCAAGCATCGATGGAGGACTGTAGGGTCACAATGTCTCTCACATCTGTTCCTTCTTTCTCTCTCCAATTCCCTGTTTTCCACCTCCAGTTTTGCCCTGATCCCCTCCACCCTAAACATAGCCAGAATTAGTCCTAATGCGCAGCCATGTCGCACCTGCTTTCTGTCCATTGCCGTCAAATTCAAGTTCACACTTCCTGTCTTGGCCGTCTAGTGTATTTTCTTCGAGCTCCCCCTACATCCCCAGCCCCATCTCTCACTGCCTTCCCGAAGTATCTGTCATGCTCTGATAATAGCAGCTAAGATTTCTGAAGTGCTTCTTATCTTGGTTCCCAGAATCCTGACAGCAGCCCAATGAGGTTGACAGGACTGTTGTTATTGGACAAATGACCCCAAGCTGCTTCCTCTTTGCCTCTGTCATGCTGTTCACGGTGCCTGAACACCTGGTTTTCTCCCTTCCTTCACGCCCTCTACCCCAGTTAAAGCAGCCTTCAAGGCTCAACCCTCACGCCACACCTTCTCAAAGCTGTTCTTGACCATTTAACCCTTGGAGATGATTACTTTCTCTCTGTGGTACATTCGCCCAGTATTTATCCCTCTCACAGGAATCTTCTAGAATGGAATTGGAATCACCCCTGCAATTGACTGAGAGTAAGAGTTACTTAAGAGTGTTTACTCTTAGTCACTTGACTGACTTAGAGAACCATTAAGGAGTCTTACTCTTAGTAGATGCTCAAATACGCCTTATCCCAACAAAGGTGAGGCCACTTCTCACATGGTTTCTGACCTTTTTTATTTTCCTCAGTCACAGCCGCCCTGGCAGCATATCCACTGCAGCGTCAGGGCTGCCGGCCAACCTTCTCCTTGCCGGTAGCGCCACCACCGTGTTAGGGCCCCCATTCTCAGGTGCTCACTGGTTTCTCCTGTCTGCATCTGCGGACACCAGCATTCCCTCCAGGCGAAGGGAGGAAAGCCTACCTCAGCCCCCTCTGGAGCTGGCCAGCCAGTGGAGGTGCTCTGGCTTGGAGATGAGCAGAACAGCACTTGCATCCAGGCCAGGCCATTTATTCACGAGCTGTTGTTGACCCTCTTCTGAGCTTCCCTTTTCTCCCTCTAACGCGAGGATGGTACCTTCCTTCCCAGGGCTGCGGGGAGGCTTAGAGAAGCGAAAGTATCTAAAGGCTCTCCTGGAAGCCTGGCCTCCCGGGGTCAGACTCATTTCTCAGCATCCTCCTAAGCGCATGCTCTAAGGACGATGGAGCCTGGCAAGTGTTTGTCCTTGTTCTTCCCCTGCTCAGTCCTCTCCTTCCTCTAACCGGGGAAAAGGAGCCCCCTGGAGCCCCACTCTGCCAACAAAACGGAGATCAACCAACCCCCCGAGGATCCTCTGTAGAGGCACCTGCGGGAGCGGGAGCGCAGAGCCCTCATCGCGCAGCCAACCTTCAGCCCTGGCTGAGTGCCCTCTGCTGGGGACATTGGGGCACCGTAGGAACCCTGAGGCACTTCAGTGTTTATTGGCCTCAAGCGTCTGAAACTATGACGTTTTGGTGGTGGGGGGAAGGGCGTGAGAAAGCACGTGGGTTCTAGAAAACATCCTTTTTCTGGTTTCTGACCATCCGCCCCTTTTCTGATGTGCCCGGTAGCAGTATCAATAGTTGTCATTTCTAAGAGCTGACCGTCGGATTCCGTGCTAAATGCTTCCCGTGCGTTATTGCATTTAATCCTGCAGATAGCATTACTTCCTCCCTCTCTATAGATGAGGAAACTGTGGCACAGAAAGGGAAGTAACTAGTTCAAAGCCTCACAGTAAGTAGGGCAGCCGAGATTCACACCAAATTCAGCCTCACTCCAGAAACTGCTGCCCAGAAGGTCCCGTGGCTGTCAGCCCCGCCTTTTCCCCGGGCCGGTCCTCCACACAAAGCTCTGCGCAATGCCCAAGGTCCCACTTTTTCCTGCCTCCTATACCTCCAGATCCACACCAGCTTCTCCATGATCTGTTCCTGGGTGGTGAGCTTGCCAATTGTTCGATTTTTGACACACCATTGCCTTTCTTGTTTTCAAGTCCTGGCTTTGCTCTGAAGCAACCACTTTCCCTGTGCTCAGGAGCAGAGAGGCTGCGGGCAAGGATAGCATGAAAGGTGGGAAGGAACCTGGACATCATACCCACCAGAAGAGGGAGAGAGAGAAACCAAATCTAGGAATCCCTGAATGTTAGAGGGCCCTCAGGGCTGTATCTTTCTTCTTAGTTGTGAGCAACAAAGAGCCACTCCGAATGATTTGAACTGAAAAGGAATTAATTGAAATGATAATCGGTGGCTGGAGAACCAGGCTTGGAAAACAGGCAGGAGTAGGGGCAGGACCACAAAGTCAGGCCCCACGATCAATCTGCCTGGAGAACTCCTGCTGCCTGGAGGGCACCGCTGGAACCAACTCTGCTCCGCTGCGGGATGCTGCGGCCCCCAGAAGCGGGATGAGGGAGCTTGCACTTGTTTTTGCTCTTTTGTTTTGTTAGTACCTGATTCAGGGTCGGGCAGCTATGTCTTGATCCATCAAACCTAGGTCACTGCCCTGCCCTGGCTTCTGCTTTCCTGAAGGGAAGCGATCTTGACGACCCACCAGGACTCAAAGGACATGGTCTCCAAATACAGGAAAGAGGTTCGACCCTGGGAAGCCCTGAGACAAAAAATGTCCACTACAGTGGTCATCCAGTTAAAAAAGTTCCCATGCCCCTTTAAATTTACAGATGATACTGAGTCCTAGAGGGGAAAATGGCTTTCTTCTTAAAGTCATGCAGCCAAGGCAGACGGGTTTCATCTCCTGTGTCAACACCAGTCGACTGAATTCCAATTGAATGGAACACTGTTGGGCCAGCTCAAGGCTGTCTGCCTGGGGCAGGCACGGGGACCCTCGTTGTTACACTGTGCGACAGTGTGCTTCTTCCACAGAAGGCTTTCCCACAAAGGCACAGCCATTTCCCTCTGGACACCCTGAGTCTGTCTCCTCGGGGCCACCCTAGTTTGCAGATGACTAAACACTAACAAACACTAGCACCATTTCCCGTGTTGGGCATTTTCACTTTGCAAGATGAGAACATTAAAAAGTTTATAAAGAGATTGTATGTGGATGGATTCTAGACTGGATGTTCCCAAACCTAGCTGTGCGTGAGAATCATCCAGAGATTCCCCTGCCCCACCACAGGCCTAAATCAGATCTTGTGGGCAAATGGGGCAAGAAAATCTTTAGAAATCTTGGTGTTTCTCACGTGGCACAATCAGCATTTGGGAACTCACTCCCTATGAGAGAAGCTTGTCTTCTATAGGCAGAGAAAATTCCATCACCTTTTCATCAGTTGAAGTCCACCAGAACCCAAGAAGAAAGCAGAATTTCCAGGGTTAGAAGTAGCTGGAATATTTAATCTGCAGCTATCACATGATGTGGAAAACAGTACTGCAGCTGTTCATGATCTCTTTACCTTCTCTAGACTGTAGCCAGGACCGTAAGAGGAGCTTGGCCACGTGCGTGTGTCCCCTGCACAATTCCTGGCAGGTAACACAGTTCTAAGCCATCACATACGGGTATCCACAGACACGACTGTTGCTTCCGCCTTCACACTCAGCAGAGCAGCCTTGAGAACTGCATTCGTCTGCTTGACAGTCATGTCAGGAAGCTGCTGCAGGACTGGAGCACTTTCCAAACCCTGGGTCCGATTTTCAAATTCCAGGGAATCCAGACTGTCAGAAATCCCATCTTTGTACCCCCAAAGGCCCAAACTGGCTAGGGACTTGCAATGTGTCCCTGCACCTGACGCTGTCGGGGAGCACACTTGGCATGTGTAGCATACATATTAATGCTGACAGCTAACAGGGAAGGCTGTCCTGTGCCAGGACGCTCCTAAGCGCTCCACATGTTAGCTCATTCAATCCTCACCACCTTAGGAAGGAGGTTTTATTCCTTTGTTTTACTCATTTAACAGGCCCAGAAATATATGAGGCACAGCTGGAATTTGAATCCAGGCATTCTGTTCGCGACCACTCATTTTTACTATCCTTTAATTTTGACATCTTGAATTCAGCTTTACTTACACTAACCTGTCTAGTTAAGACAAAATAAATTTAGATACAACGATGACTTGTCACTTGCAGCCCAGGAGACCCGAAGGGTCCTATTTGCATGTAGTGATCTGCTTGGCTCCCAGTCCATGCTGCCAAACCTTCCTAGTTGAAGCCACATAATCCCCTGTGGCAAGCTTATGGCCTAACACATGCCACCAGAGCTGTGTTTTTGGCACAGGAACCTAATGATCCCTTCTCCTTGTACAAATGAACCTTACAGACGGTGCTGCCCCGACCTTGTATCTGATTCTAGTAACTGGCTCCCTCACAGCTCAATCTGGCCAGGTTGGTCATCTGGTTGTCTGAATGTCCCTAGTCCGGACCATCCTGCAGCAGAATATTCCACAGAACTCAGCAAGTACCCGAAAGAAGCCGTTAGTCTAAGAGGAACAGTCTTTCTACCCTCTGTTTATATACTTTTCTCAGCATCTCTGGAGACTGCCTTACATGGTGGAGGTCAACCATGGAAGACAAACAGGGTCACTGGATATGCTGAGACAGAGGGCGCCAGCCGGGCACAAGCAGGTACCCAGAACCCAAATCCAGGCTGACTAAGCAAGGTCAGCAAAGCACAGCAATCAATGAAATACAAAGCTGGTTTAACTGTTTAATGACAGGAAAACGACATATTATGAAACAAGCTGGTTACAAATTGTGGGCAGAGGATGAATTCATTGGATAAAAAAATTAAAAATGTATACAAAACACTGGAAAGTTAAATACCAAAATATCCACAGTATTTATTTCTGTTCAGTGATTAAATATTCTTCCTTTTGCTTTAGTCTATTTTTTGAAACATGATCATTTGTGAAACAAAAAAGAAAACCAAGTTACTAGACAGAGAAACAGTAATTAAGCACGAGGAACGCGGCAGCTGAGGTCTGAAACCAAGGACAGGTCCACCTAGGTGACAGTGGTCACGCCCAGGGGCAGAATATCGTTCTTTTCTTTTCCGACTGAAATGCTATTTATCACCCTCTTTCCTCTAATTTGATGTTCTCAGCGGACTTAGGAGTCTATGAATATGAACTGGCACAACAGCAAAACAATGCTAGTACTTTGGTTTTGAATTGCTACAAAATGTTATAACCACTTTGTAGTTATAAAATACACTAGAAATAAAGCAAACTGTGAAACATACTAGAAATTAAGAGCTCCTATAACAAAAAATCCATCTGACTAAACCATCGTCTCTTTGTGACCTCCATTCATTTCCGGTTTTCACTGTGAATCTATTTTTGCTTCATGGATCTGGAAGAAGTAATTTTTCCCAAAAAGGTAAGAGCATTGTGTGCGCTCAGCACCATCGGCTGGCCGGGCCTTGAGTCTGCTGACAGTCGGCCCCGCCTTCGAATAACTGCAGTTAGGAGGGCTCGCCCAGTCCAAAGCACTGGAGACAAACTCAAACGAGGAGCATCACCACTCTTTGTGACTACTCTTTTTTAAAGTCTCTGCCAAGTTACCGAATAAAAAACAGAATATTACGCCTATATTGGTATAAATGAGGCTCAATACATCCGATTCTGACCCCTCTCAAATGTTAGGACTGCTAGGGGCGCTTGATTCAAACTATGACAAAGAACCCACATTTCTTGATGTTAAAAAAAGTTGAGAAATGCTCATGGTTTTAAAATATGGGGTATATAAAAACCGATGCCACTTTAGCCCAAGGTGGCTTCTTAGGCGTCCCCCGGAGCTCGCTGCACTGTGGGATGGCAGCATTTGCAGCAGGGGTCAAGAACCACTGTTAAGGTCTGAGAAACAGCCAAAAGCAAAGAGTAAACCAAGACAGTTTTCGGCATTGCCACCAGCATGCTAGGTCATCGGCGTTTTACAGCAGGCTGGTACAGGAATGCACGCCGCAAGACTTCAGACACCAGGAAGGAAAGGCACAAAAGAATTACACTAAAACAGTGACAAATGGGGGGGGGGGGGATTAAACTTAAAAATACCCTATCATCATAACAAAGGCCAAAAAGATCCCTTGCTTTACCGCTGAGCAATCAAGAAAAGGTGAGCTCCGTTTTGTATTCCCAAGAGAAAAGAGAGCTGTGGGAACGACAGCACTTCGTGCTTGCAACCCAAGTCCACTTCCGCCCTCGTGAGAATGGTCCAAAGCCTGGTTACAGACACTCCTTGCAGAGAGCAGGACAGCACTGCATTTCAGGACACGAAGGAAGGCAGGCCAGGGCGTCCTCAGTGAGAGAACTGCCTGCTGTCCGACGATTTCCTGCTGATGTGCTTGAAGATTTTGGATTTCTCGACTTTCCTGGTTTTCTGGTAGCCGAATCCGCCGCCGCCTCCCCTCTTTTTAAGCTTGCCTTCATTGCTGTTCACGTCTAAAGGTGACCGTTAAGGAAATGAAGCAACACACAGATAATGAACTACAATGCGACATCTATGAGAGAACAGACCAGCATGCGCACTGCTGTCCCTCTACCACAACCTCTCCCTGAACTACGAAAACGTGCACACTCGGGCCTGGGCAGCAAATTTCCAGAAAATCAGGAGTGGCCACGTAACCGTGAACTAAAATTAGCAGGTCTGATTTTAAGCCCAGTGTAACAGTCATATTCATTCTTCTCTCCACACAATGAAACTGAAGACAGTTATTTATAAGGACTTCAGAAGGAAATCTGCAAGTTTACAGGAACATAAGAAAAAATACCCCGTGTCAAAACAAATGACTTTCACCTCTGCTCGGAGCTGATTCAGGAATGCTTAACCCAGCCAAGGAGCTGTTCCTCCTTTCACAGGAGTCAACATGTATTCATCACAACAGACATTTCCGCGACGCGTACACTGGGGATGGTGACCCAGATTTGGTCCTCCAGTCCCCTTAGGAGGTACCCCCGGGGTGTTAACCAACAGGCCTCACTTCAGCTGGTTCAGCTGCTTCTGTTGAAAATGTGGTAATAAAGCACACATTATAAACTGCAACAGAAACAACTGGAGCTACTCCCTTTGCATTTTACCTTAGGCAGCACTTAAATTTTATTTTATTTTGCTGATCTTGCACCCTCCTTGTATGAAGTCCATCCATCACTGGCCATGTGAGGATAAAAACTTCGGGAGGCCCCGTGTTCTCTCCAGCGTCAGGACATCCCGTTCCTCCACACCCCCCGTACAGTGAAGCCTCCTAACCACGGAACCCTGCAATTTTACCCTCCATGCCTCTCTCCGGAATCTACGACTTCCTCTGGCTCCCACTGTTTGCCAGTCAAATTCCTTGGTTTTCTTTAAGGCCGAAGTCATTCCTTCTGCAATCCCCACTCGGATAATTAATCCCTGCCTACTCTGTGCTAGTGCAGACAAGCAGACGGGGACCAGGACGAACACCTGGGCCCCCAGTCTTCAGCCAGAGCACAAAATAACCGAGGATCTAAGCCCAAATGCTTCTCCATCAAGCTCTTGTCCCCTAGGTTCCGGATCAATTCATAACAACAAAGAAAAGGATACTCAGATCAACAAAAGGAGGCACCTTGAAACCAAATGACAGAGCAACCTGAGGCAAATTTAAGTTATTCACATTAAAGATCTGTTTCAGAGAGTGGGAATCGTATGCTCGAATGTACGACTTGTATGCTTCCTGGGCTGACTTATGAAGGAAGTAGTTCTTTTCAATCAATTTTTCAAGCTGAAATGGAAAGACACATTGGTTTTAATAAAATAGGAAAGCAGATTGCATACATATTAGAACAAAACCATCCTGTAAAAAACACTTGCTCTAAGCTTTGTAATATATGCAATCAAGCTGCAGTAAGAATAATGACAAAGTTCTTGGAAGTTATGGACGAGAACAAGGTAGAGAGTACAGGAATGCAGTAACCAGCACAGCAAGAAACCTAAAAGATCACACAGTCCAAATTTCTCATTTGATGAAAAAGGAGATGTGGAGGACAATGGCCACCGCTGAAACACTACATGGTCAGTGCTGGGACGAAGCCGAGGCTGGGACGAAGAGCATACCTGAGACTGAATGTCAGAAATTTTGGACCAGGAAAGCTCAAACTCACTTAATGGAACCTAGAAAATAAAAGGAAGATTAGTAAACCAGGGGGGATCGACGTTCAGAAGCCTTTTACTCTCAATAAAGATCTCTACGGATGCGACATGGTTAAGTAGGCTGCAGCTTCCAGTTAGAAGGACCACTAGCCCTTCCTTCCATGTCACAAGAGCTGCCCTAACAGCACACTGCCCTGTGACTTGACTGGGGTTTGTGGCCAAAAACTCCTACAGGAAGGAAAGCAGTCTTCACTTCTTAGATAACTGGAAAGTGCCAGACCTGTGCTGCGTGCTGGGGGTTGGGGGGATGCAGCTCACGTCCTGGGCCCAGCCTCAGAAAGCTTGCAGTCTTGCCGGGGACACAGGTAAGTGATAAGACGACAACTCGATGAGCCCTTGTGCTGTGGGAACAGGAGGGAGGGCAGGAGATCAGCGCTGGCTTCCCAGAAGAGGTAACAGCTAGCTGAAACCAGAGCAATCCAGAGAACCAGGAAAAGGGCATTCTAGAGAAAACGTGCAAAGGCTGTAGGGCAATTTTGGGGAAATGTACCTAGCTGCACAGTGGAGGAAAATCTACTTGGCAAGACTGCCAGGGAGGCCAAAGAGGAGGCAAATGTCAGAAAAAAGAAGGCCTGACAAATGTTTATAAGATCTAGCAAAAAAGAGGCCACTGGACTCTAACGAATTCAGACTTGGTGGACAGGAGGAGGTCAAAGTCAGATGAGGGGGGCTGGAGATCAGGGGGAGGGGAAAGTAAACGGAGAAGATACAAAGCACTTCTCAAAAGTCAGACTGAAGAAAGGCAAGGGGCAGTAGCCACCCTGGAGGTGGTGTTAGGAGAATGGGTTCAGCCTTGAAGCTCTTTTTTTAGTGAGACTTGAGATGGTAAAGAGCTAACTGCCAGGGAGAGAGTGAAGGTAAAGCACAGAGCTGTCGAACGAGGACCAGGAGGTAGAGGAAGAGGTGGGAGTGAAGGGCGACCCCACAGCTTGTGGTGAGGTGAGAGGGAAAGACACCAGGATGGAGACACGTGGAGAAGATGGAGGAAGGGGAGCAGGAGCTGGAGATGATCAGGTGTGAGGGAGCTTAGAAGGAGAGGAGGTCTCAAACAGGGCTGGACGGCTGGGAGAGGGGAGCCTGGGTACACGAGACGCACTGCTGAGCAATGCAGAGCTCCAGGGCTGAGCTGTGCAGGGAGTTCTTCCTGTTCACATTTCCTCGGCTGGACCCACGGAAAACCTCATCTGCTTAACTATGCACTGTAACCACTGTTCTCCTAGCACTGCAGTGGCTCATGACTCCTTGTACACATCTAGAAATGCTGCTTACTGCTGTCTGCACTAGCAAATGAGGCCCAACAAGAGCAATCTGCTCCCAACTGAAGATTTTCCAAGCAAAGATCTTTACCTTGGATTGCTTCAAGTAATGAAGGAAACCCAACTCTTCCGGGCACAAAATGAGCAAGGCGTGCCCTCTTCCGTTTAGGCCTCTGGCTGTTCTGCCCACACTATGAATATATTCCTTTGGTGAAGAGAGAAAACTTGAGTTACACACGGACCTCCACAGAACCAGTGGCGGGCTGCATTCCCGGGACTTGCACGGTAGTGGACAGAGTGTGTCAGCACATCTGGATGAGGCAGTGCTGCGCCTCCAGGGCTGTGCCACACAGACCGTCACCCCGTTCCCCAAAGCTGGCCCACCATTCCTTCCGCTTGCACCATCCCCAAAAGGTAACAGGGCAGTGACCGAGGTCGAAGGAAAGCTGGACACGATACTCACATTAACTCTATGATCTGATAAAATGACTACTAAGTGTGCTTCATCTTCAAAACGGCTTTTTGAAACATGCTTAAATGCTGGATGATAATTTACATAATCTATTGTTTGTTTAAAATACTTAATGTAACTTATTTTACCACATATGCTACAGAATCTTACCTATCTCTGTAAGCAAACTGTATTTCCTTCTGACACCTACTGCTCCTAACACATCATTCCAAGCCTGTAACGTTCCTAACTGAAGTCCCACTGACGCCTCTCACATCTCTGTGCACACCCGTTTTGAGTCCTGCAGACGCCCTAAATATTACCAGCAGCAGAGAAACGTGGCAATGGCTGCACAATAAAACATGACCGAATGACCAAGGGAGACACCTCTGAATGTGAAATGTGCCGTTCCTCAGGGAGCGCGGAGACTAAGCATAGTCCTTAATGAGAGCCACTCTGGAGAAACCCCAAGGATGCCAGTTACCTTGGGGTCATCTGGAGGGTCATACTGCACAATCCAGTCGACTTCAGGAATATCCAGCCCTCTAGCTGCCACGTCTGTGCACAGCAATATCCCTGAATCCGCATTGCAGAACTGGAAGAACGTGGTGGTCCGCTTGTTTTGCTTCTGCTTTCCCTAGAATCCAATCACAACATCCATCAGAGCTGGACACTGGAGGCTGTGTCCGGGAGGCCAGATGTAGATGCCCAGACTGTGGCGTTGTTAACCTGCTTTCTTTCAAGTGCACTCTCTGGCCTATGTCCTATTTCCCCAAGTGGACGGCGTCTCTTACTCCTGTGTGGTCCTCACCTCTCCACACCGAGCAAAGCTCCCTCCACATAGGATCAATCACCCAATGCTCAGCGAACTACTTGGAACTATGTTTAGAGGAGAGAGCAATAGCTTAAACCCCACCACCTATATAACTTGATAAGCATAGCCTATTTTCAATAAACTCATCGTGATCACTTACATGAATGGCCAAGACAGGCAAATCGATGTAGTTCAGCAATTCGTAGTGGTATTTCACAGGCTTACAGGAAGAAAAGAAGACCATTAGTTTCTTCTTCCGGTTCTTCTTAAGGAATGTAAAGAGCAGGAGGAACCTCTTCTCAGAGGGACAAACAACGTACCCCTAGAAGTGGTTCAAACGAGGAGATACGAAATAAGCAAATGGACATTTGCAGCTTCATGAACCAACATAATTTTACGGCGAGCACAGAAGGTAAGTATTGTACCCACACTGTTATGCCTTACCTACAACAAAACTACTGCCTTCATTCTAACAAGCATTCCTAACATAAGACTAATCTTAGCTCTTTCAATTCCTTTTACTGGCTGCGAACACTGGATACTAAATACGTTTCACATTTCTGAGATTCCTGGTTATCAACAGTTCTTGCAACCATAATATATTAACACCTCTATTAATTAGAACTCTCAAGGCATATCAATGATTCATTTTTTTTAAAAGGTTTTTAACAGCAAGATCTCAAATAACCACAGCTTAAGTGCACCATCCCAAACAAGGTAACAAGGATGGGTGAATATATTTTTAAAAATTAGACAACAAATGAAAGGTTTTTAAGCTAAACTGTTACAGGAAAATATTTTATTCAACAAAAGAGTCAATCTTAAAGTTCTATTTTTTTTTTTTTGTGAGGAAGATTCACCCTGAGCTAACATCTCTGCCAATCTTCTACTATTTTGTATGTGGAATGCCTCCACAGCATGGCTGACGAGCAGTGTAGGTCCGTGCCTGGGATCTGAACCCGTGAACCCGGGCCGCTGAACTGGAGCACACAGAACGTTAAGCACTCGGCCACAGGGCCAGCCCCTTTAAAGTTCTATTTTTAATCAACCTAGTTAGATCCTTGTCATCTCATTTCCAATCTTCTAAAGCTACGTGGGTGAAACCAGTCTCTCCATCTTCTAACTCACTTTGTCTTCAAGCAAGAGATTAATAAACAAATTTTTTTTACTGCATCTACAATTGGTAGTGATTAATAACCTCCCACGTGGCAAGCCATATTGAGAGAGAGAGTAAAGAGAGCCGACCAAATTATTCAGAGTTCAAGATACTTTACATCAAAGAGCCACAGACCCAATACCAAGTTTACTATATTCGAATTAAAAGTTCATTAATCCATCTGCTTTTTGGATGATCCTCCAAACAGTTACAAGGAAACACCAAGGAAGATCCTTAAAAACTAAGATATTGACACAAATTACCTGCTCAAGACCATCTACTGTTGCATTAGCTTTATCATCATCAACACCAACATACAATGGCTCCTTTTTCAGAGAAATCCTCGCCAGGTCTTCAACTTTTCGAGTTTGTGTGGCAGAAAAGAGCATGGTCTGTCTGCGTGCTGAAACAGATGCAAATAAAGGTAACACAAATCTTTCAGGGAATCTTCAGAATTGCTTCACACCTACAAATGCTCCAAGTAGAACTCTGAACAACGGGGACATGACAGCACTATAGACATTAAGAGGAGAACATCATGAACATCTCTGTCCACAACCTTGACAACTTAGACGGAGGACAATTTCCCTGACAGACAAGCTGCTAAAGGCCACTCAAGAGAAAGAGAAAACGTGGACAGCCTCTATCTATTAAAGAAATTGTACCCCAAATCTTCACATAAAGAAAACTCCAGCCCCAACGGCCTCCTCTGGTGAAGTCTATCGAACATTTAAGGAAGAAATATTACCAATTCTTCACAAACTCTGCAGGACACTGAAGAGAGTCTACTTCCCGGCTCATGCTTTGAAGCCAGTCACTACCCTGATCCCCAAACCCAACGACGGTTCATAAGCATAGATGCAAAATTTCAGCACAGTGACTCAATATACAAAAAAGGATAATGCATCATAACCAAGTGGGGTTTTTCCAGGAATGCAGGGTTGGTTCAACATTTGAAAGTTAACCAATATCATTTACCATATTAACAAACTAAAGAAATAACATCTGACAGTTTCAAAGGACACAGAAAAAGCATTTGACAAAATTTAACATTTATTTCTGATTAAAAAATCTCAGCAAACTAGGAACAGAAGGGATCATGCTCAATATGATAAAGTGCAGCTACAAAAAATCTATGGCAAACATCCTACTTAATGGTGAAAG
>NW_025793628.1:0-2630 GCF_021613505.1 Equus quagga | reverse complement strand
CAGAAGGCAGATCAACGTCACGTGGGAGGCAGACGTGTGTGAGCAGTCGTTGGAAGCAGGTGAGGGCTGTTCTTACTGAAGGTGAAAGGGAGGGATCACAAATGTGCACAAAGAAGCTTGAGGGTTACGGAGATGCTCACTGTTTGATTGTGGTGACGGCTTCACAGGCATAAACGTATCAAAACTTAAATTGTTTACTTAAAATATGTGCAGATTATGTCAATTATACCTCAACAAAGCATTAAAAAGCAAACTCTAATGAATGCTATTATGGCCTTATTATAGATATAAGCAGCTTACAACGTTGCAAGTACTATAACCAAGATATGTACAACTCAAATACAACACAGAAGGCCACAAGTCTACTGCCACCTGGGAGACGCTAGAATGAGGTAAGGAAAGGAAGATGGGGTTGCGGATGTGGACTGGAATGACGTGTAAGGACTGTGTAACTTGCATTATAACCTCTAAAACGGCAAAACCACTGTAACAAGTTACTAGTAAGCTTGATGCTTGCATTGCAGACAACCTCTAAGGTTGATTGACACAAGCTCACTTGGCTATGTTAGAATTCTGGTATTAACAGTTTTCATATAGGAACAACCCTCACCTACTTCCAACTACTTTGCAAACCACATGCAGATGCCACCTACTTACTCGGCAGAAGTTTAATAATTTGCTTTAATTCCTCTTCAAACCCAACATCCAAGATACGGTCAGCCTCATCAATAACCAGACACTGCAGGTTTTTATACATAAACCCTGGGGTATTCTAACAAGACAAAGAAAAACTGTTAGCTGTCAGGTTGAGGTTTCACACAAGACAGTAAGACAGGGACTACATAACAGTGTTCTCTTACCTGCATGTGGTCCAGGAGACGGCCTGGTGTGGCCACAATAATGTTGATCCCATTAGCTAGTTTCTGCGCTTCAGCAGATCTGTTACTGCCCCCCATTATTAACCCATACGTATGGATATGGTGTGTCATTAGCTCCTTAAGAACACCAAAAGTCTTCATGGCCAGCTCCCTCGTAGGTGAGAGAATAAGGACTCCTGTTCCTACAAAGGCAACAATGACACGCGGTGAAAGTCAGCCTGCAGTTATCACCAAGAGCGCGTACCCGCTCCAATAACTCTAGTGAGGTACGGCAAAGACAGTGGATCACAGACTTACCATTTCTGGGCATGAACTTTAACTTAACAATGAGTTCAACCGCAGGGACGAGAAATGCCAGGGTTTTGCCACTGCCTGTTTTTGCAGCTGCTAGAAGATCCCTAAGGATTAAGACAGGAAAGGTCAGAGACACTTAGTCTACTCATTCAACAAGTCATGTACTGAATACCTACCATGTCACTACCGCATATGGTTTGGGCATCAGCGCCAGAACATGAGCAACAAAAGACCCAGTCTCCACCTTCTCCATCGCTGAAGGCAATCACCTGCGTCAGATACCCAACTCAGAAATAAGAACCATGCTATACAACAGAAGGGAACGCTTTTCTTCAGACATCAGCAAATAAGTCTTTAAAGCAGGTTGGATATGTAAGCCAACACACAGTGCAAAATCAACCGAACATACTGGTATTTCCTTTCTGAACTACTGGCACTGAAAACAGATTAAAGCCCAAACATCAATGTGGATCATACCTGCCTTCCAGAAGCGGTCTGATGCTTTTATGCTGAATCTCGGTCATGGTTGTAAAGCCCATTTCTTTTATTGCCTTTAAAGTGTTCTCATTGACAAGACTAGTCAGAGAAGCAAATGAAGTATCCTCGAAGGCTCCTAGACAGAAGACAGTTTATCATGAGCAAGTTTACCCCCTTTTTAACAGTTAATACTGCTATAATTGCCTAAGTTCGTGTTGCTGGCTAAAGGCACCACTGGGTTGGAGTCAAGCTTAGAAGAGCTTCCTCCAGTCAGAAAAGCCAAATCCCCAACCATTTCTACATATAAAGACGACGACCCTACACTTCTAAAATTTCTCCACCGCTGACGGCGGTGTACCTTATAGCCCAGAGCCTAAACTGTGACAAAATAAGAAGGGGCGGAGAGGACGTACAATGAAGGAACTTGTATGAAATGAAAATGGCAAGGCTGGTCAGGTTGGGAGAGAGTTCAGAGAAAAACGAAATGTTTAAGAAATCTGAAAGAAAAAGTGAAAACATTTAGTATAACAAAAACTGAATTTGAAGTCAATTGAAAGAGTTGTTAATTTAACTCTAAAGAGACAACTGAGAAGAGTCAGGTACAGACACAGACTGTTGGAGTGAACCCACACAGCAGGCGTGCTGTGGACCTGCAGCAGGTGAAGGCATCAGAATGACCCGTGAGCTCCCCAGCCCACACACGCCCTGGCTATAACCCAGGTCTTGCCAACCTGGGCACTATGGACATCGTGGGCTGGATAATTCTCTGTTGTGAGAGGCTGTCCTATGCATTATGGGATGTTCTGCAGCATCCCTGACCTCCACCCACTAAATGCCAGTAGCCTGCCCCCAGTTCTGACAACCAAAATATGCGGCCAATCCTCACAGGCCACCTGGGACAGAGGTGGGATTTATGGGATGCAGGACCTTCAATGTTAAAACTGGTCAAGTCCTGGGTAAACTGGGATGAGCTGGTCACCC
>NW_025793627.1:0-4779 GCF_021613505.1 Equus quagga | reverse complement strand
AGCTATAGGCTTTTCCTATATGCTCTTTATCAGTTTGAGGAAATTTCCTCCTCTGCCTCGTTTGCTGGGAGTTTTTCTTTTCTTCATGAATGGGTATTGAGTTTTGTGAAATGCTTTTTCTGCATTTATTGAGATGATTGAATGGACTTTATTTTTTCTCCTTAGTATAGTCGGTTGTATTGACCGACTTTCAAATATAAAGCCAACCTTGCATTCCTGGGATGAATCTCACTGAATCCTGATGTATCTTTTTATATTTGACTGTATTCATTTGTTAAAGGATTTTTGTGTCTAGGTTCATGAGGGACGTTGGTGTGTAGTTTTCTTTTCTTTGTCTCCTTTCGTATCTGGGTCGTGCTGGCCTCATAAAACCAGTTGGGAAGCAATCCTTCCCCTTCTGTTTAGTAGAAACATCTGTGTAAGAACTGGTACTTTTTCTTCCTTTAATGTTCGGTAGAGTTCATTAATGAAGGCATGTAGACCTGGGGTTTTCCTTGTGGGAATGTTTTTATAAATTAAGAATTCAATGTCTTTAATATATACAATGTGATTCAAGTTATCTATTTCTTTTTGAATGGGCTTTGGCAGTTTGTGTCTTTCAAGGAATTTTTCCATTTCATCTAATTTATCAAATTTATTAACTTAGAGGTATTCATAATATTGTCTTATTATCATTTTCATTTCTGTAAGATTTGTAGTGATGTCTCTTCTACTGTTTCTCAAATAGAGAATTTGTGTCTTCTTGCTTTTATTCCTGACCAGTCTATCTAGAAGTTTATCAGTTTTATTGATCTTTTCAAAGAACCTGCTTCTAGTTTTATTGATTTTCTGTTTTCTATTTCATTTACTTCAGCTTTTATCTGTATTATTTCCTTCCTTCTAACTTTGGGTTCAATTGGCTATTCTTTTTTCGGTTTATTAAAGTGGAAGCTTAGATCACTGATTTGAAACATTTCTTCTTTTATAATATGTCCACATAGTGCTATAAATTTCCCTCTTGGCACTACTTTAGCCACATCTCACAAAATTTGATATGTTCTATTTCCACTTTCATGTAGTTCAAAATATGTTCAACTTTCCCTTGTGATTACTTCTTTGATCCATGGGTTATTTAAAAGTGTTATTTAATTTGCAAATACTTGGAGATTTTTCCAGAAATCAGTCATTCTGTTATTGATTTCTGGTTTAACACTAGTATAGTTGGAGACATCCTTTGTACCACTTGAATCTTTTAAAATTTATTGACTTGTTTTATGACCCCAAATATGGTGCATCTTGGTGAATGTGCACTTGAAGAGAATGAATATTCTGCTGTTGTTGGCTATTCTATTAATGTTAATTATGTTAAGGTGATTAATGAGTTGTTCAAGTCTTCTATGTCTTTACTGAGTTTCTGTCAGTTATGAATTACTGTTCTACAATTACAGTCATGTGCCAAATGATGATGTTTTGGTCAACTGCAGACCGCATGTATGACAGTGGTACCATAAGATTAGTACTGTGTAGCCTAGGTGGGTAGGACACTACACCATCCAGGTTTGTAAGTATACTCTACGATGTTTGCAGAATGACAAAACTGCCTAATGATGCATTTCTCAGAACAAACGCCCGTCAATAAGCAATGCATGACTGTATGGAGGGCGCAGTGTTGAAATCTCCAGCTACAATTGCATTTTGTTTATTTCTTCTTTAGTTATATCAATTCTTTTCACTTATTCTGATGCTCCATCATACGTGCATACACCTTGAGGAGTACTACGCCTTCTTGATTAATTAACCTCTTTGTTATGAAATTTCCAGTTGTCTTTGCTGGTATTCTTTGTTCTGAAATCTACTTTGTCTGATATTCATATAACCACTCCAATTTTCTTTTACTTAGCTTTGTCAAGGTATTTTTGGTCCATCCTTTTACTTTTAACCTATCTCTGTTTATATATTTCAGTGGGCTTCTAGCACTTACCATATAGTTGGGTTTTGCTTTTTTTTATCCATTCTATCTCTGCCTTTTACTTGGGAGGTGTTATATCATTTATATTTAATGTAATTATGGTATGATTTGCTTAAATTTATCTTGCTATTTGTTTTCTATTTGCTCCATCCATTCGTTTCTTTTTTCATCTTTATCTGCCTTCTTTTGGCTTAGTTCAGTATTTTTTTATGATTAATTTTACCTCTACTGTTGCCTTATTAGCCATAACTCTTTGTTTCATTTTTTCAATGGTTGTTTTAAGGTTAATGATTTACATTCTTATCACAGTCCACCTTCAAATAATAGTACACCAGTTCACATAGACTACGAGAACCTGAAAGCAGTTTACTGCCATTTCATCCCATTTCCTTTGTGCTCTGGTCTTCATATATTTTACTTCTATCTTTGTTGCAAACTAGCTTTTTAGAATAAACAGCAATCCACCATTATTATTTTTTCTTTAAACAGCCAAATATCTTTCTTTTTCAATTTCTGTGTTAATATATGATATACATGTTGCAATTTCACCCTTTATAGTGGACAGGGCTGAAAGTTTTGATGAATGTGTAGTCATGTAATTACCGTCACCATCAAGATATGGAACAGCTCCATCACCCCACAAAACTAGCCGTGATTCTTCTGTCCTCCTACCAGCAGCCCCTGGTAACCACTGATCAGCTTCTCTCCACTGTTGCCTTGGCAGGAGTGTGGTATAAGTGGAAACACACAGTATGCAGCCTTTGGAGAAAAGGCTCAACAGTTGAGATTCATCCATGTTACTGTGTTTACCAGGAATTCATTCCATTGTATGAATACAGCACAGTTCATTTACCCATTCTGCCGGTGGGGGACACGTGGGTGGTTTCCAGGTTTCGAAAATTACAAATAAAGCCTCTATAAACACTTGTGTGTAGCTGTCTGTGTGAACATAGGTTTTTGCTGAGTCATAGGGGAAGCGTATGTTTAACTTTATAAAAACTCAATGATCTGAAAAGGTTACACATGAGAAAAAGTCCTTTATATTAAGCCACATATTCACCATTCCCAGCACTCTTCATTTTGGGGGCTGTAAATCTGAATTTCCTTCCCTCTAAAGAACTTTTTCAAATATTTCCCATGGCGAAAGACTGCTACTGGGAATTCTCTCCACCTTAGTCTGTCTGAACATAGTCTTCATTTAGCCCTCATGTTTGAAAGGCGTCTTCGCTTGGACACAGAATTAGAGGCTAACAGTTTCATTCCTCTAACACTGTAACATGTCCTTGCACAGGGATGCAGGCTGGAGCTTTCCGCAAGTGCCAAGGAGAGCAGCACAGAGCCGACCTCTGGGAGCGCACGGCAGCTGCACAGCCTCGAGGGCCACCACTCCTGAGCCAAGGCTTCATTTCAGGACCTGAAGCACCTGAGAGAGCCCCATCCCGGAGGGCACAGGGACCCCGGGACAGTTCAGGCGCCAAGCCAAGGGAGGTGGGCAGACCTGGCAGGGAGTCCGCCGGAGTCCCAGCCCTGAGCCTTGGGTGCCCTGGCAACTCTCGGAACAGGCTCACCAATCCCGGCCTTGCGGCCATGACCCAGGTCACCCGCCCGAGGCCACAGCCCTCCGGCCCTTACACGGTGGCAGCGCAGAACGGCCTCGAAGCTCGGCGGGAGCCGTGGGACATGGAGACCGCGCACATTGTCTTGTAGTTGAACTTACACTTACTCGATGACTCAGCAAAAACCTCTATCTGCCCCTCGCTCCCCCTGGCCCCCGCCCCCAGCGCCCGTGGGCGGGGCCGGCGCCGTCTGTTAAAGCAGAGCCCGGCTCCGGGGCAGGCTACTGTCGCCTACTGCTGAGCCCTCTCCCGTGCTGTCCGAGTGTCTTGCCACCGCCATGTCCCGGCTGCTGTCTACGCCGCGGGCCGCCTCGGCCGCCGGCGTCCGGCCCGCCACCGTGCTGGGCGCTATGGGGATGGGGACCAGCTTGGACGCGCCCGCCAGCGCCGCGGCCGTGCGCGCCTTCCTGGAGCGCGGCCACACCGAGATAGACACGGCCTTCATGTACAGCGACGGCCAGTCCGAGAGCATCCTGGGCGGCCTGGGGCTCGGGCTGGGTGGCGGCGACTGTAAAGGTAAGGCCTGGCCCCCGCACCCGGCCCCAGACCTCTCCCCGCACCGTGCAGCGCTGACCCGGCCCCAGCCGTGCACCTGCCGCGGTCAGGACCGACCCCTTCGCCCCCTCCCAGGGCGCCATGCTCCCCTGGCCACCCCGCAGCTCTGTGAACTCCAGCTCCTCAGGTCTCATCCACATTTAGACCCGATCAGCCGGCCAGGGCTTTGTCCTGATTCCTTTCCTCTGTTCCCTTGGAGAAGGCAGCCCAGGAGCCTCCCTCCAGCAGCGTCCCATCTCTGGTCTAGCCGAGACCGACTTGGCTAGCCCTTCTAGAGGGCACTGCATTGGGTCTGGCGCTGTGCAGTCCCGGCCCCCGTTCCTGTGCCTGGCTTGTGCCCCGTTCGGGGCCATCTGCAGCAACCCTGCCCGTACCGCTCTGGCATTCCCTGGCACAGCCCGGATCAGGATTTGGGATGGGCGGGCAATCGGCTTCCTCCCTGCTCTGGGCCGTAGGCTTTTCTCCGTGGAGCTCTGGGTGCCCTGTTCGGTTGGCAGTGCCTCTGCCTGGCGAATCTGGGAGTAGGGGTGGCACGGTGACTAACCTCCCTCTCTGTGCCGGCCTCCCTCTGGGGCTGTAAAAGGGAAATTGACACTAACGGGATCCAGGGAGCTCAGATTCTGGAGCTGGCTGAGGATGCCGGCAGAGGGAGCACTTCCT
>NW_025793626.1:0-2227 GCF_021613505.1 Equus quagga | reverse complement strand
TGGAGAAATGGTCTGAGTGTGGACAAAAGCTAGGACATGTCTGCCACTGTGAAATGGAACTTTCACTGAGTAATGGGCTAATGTTAAGAGGATACAGGAACCAGGTTGAAAATGTGCCCACTGGCCAAAGCTGATCATGAACGAATGATCGTTGTACAGAGGATGGAGGGTGAAACTACATGATACCATGGGGATGCAATAAGACAAATTCAGAAGGCAGAACCTTCCATAGAAACTGGTTTGGTCTCATCAATAAACCAGGTGATGAAAAGGATGAAGAGAAATTCAAGTGACGTAACAAGCAGATGCAATATAGTGTACTAGATTGGGTCCTGATGTAGATAAACCATCTGTAAAGCATTTTTATGGCAACAGAGAAAACTTTGATCATGGTATGAATGATTAGATGTGGAAATATCAAGAAATCATTATTAATGTAATCATTAAGCATATTCTTGTTATTTTGGGTGGGAAGCAAAATATTCTCAGTATTTACCTGCATGCTAAAATTTAACAATTACACACATACACCAAGTGATAAAGAAATGATATTTTATAAATGTTAGAAGACCATCTTAGTGAGCAGCATAAATATCATTAATCTATGAATCAATACATCCTAGAATATTAAGTAATAATTAAACAACACAACATCAATGAAAGAGATATAAATAGAAATAGCTAAATCAATAATAGGTAGATAAATTATAGTTAGATATTTTAACAGATTTCAGAAATGCCATTTTTGAATTATTAGCAAGAGTGCAATTAGTAATATTGAGACATTAGCTATTGGATATATTTCAACTCTTCCAAAAAAGTGATTAAACATTGTTTTCAAACACAGAGAGGACTTTTACAAAAATTGACTCTATTAGGATGTAAAAGCTTTTTCCATCAATGGCAAAGTTAAACATTATTCAGATTATAATACACTAGCATTAGAAATTATGGAGAAGGAACAGCTTTTCAAATCTCTTATGTTGGAAGCTAAATTTACTATTAAATCTAATGTCTCAACAGTAAATCAAAAAAATTCAGAAATATTTTAATTAAATAAATTAAGCATTGAATGTCAATTTTTTAACCCAAAATAATCTTATTTGGGAAATAGACACCTTTAAATATATTTATCAGGAAATGAAAACAAGAAAACATCATGCTTAATAAAACGAATATCAGATTATTGGAAAAGATTAGTTACATAGAAAAAAGGAGAAGATGCGAGTAACAAAACACAAAATTAACACTGGGAAATAACAAAACTAATGATATTTTTTAAATGACTAAAAACATAACATGACAAATTTGAAACTATACATGAAAGGAATAAATTCTTAGAAAATATACAATTCCAAAACTGACGCATGAAAAAATAGAAGCCCTGGATGCGGAAATAAGTTTAAAAGAAGTTGAGAAGTTTCGTCAAGGACCGTCCCTACCTAATGCCGTTGGCCCCAGTGCATTTGCAGGTGAGCTCTCATAAACTATAAGGAACAACTGGAACCTCATACACGTTCTTCAAAAAACAGAAAAACATATATGAAATCGACTGAACTCACTTCCTCAGGTTAATGCAATCTTGATTCTAAAGCCAGGTAGAACGTTTATAAGAGCAGATATATGCGTTCCCCCATCCGTGTGGATTTTAAAATCCATCATAAGACATAACCTAGTCAAATGCAACGGTTATGAAAAACAGCATATTGTGATCAAGTGGTGTGGGAAGATCCCATGAATGAGAAGGATGGTTGGACATCAGAAAACCTGTCATGTGACTCATCATATAAATAAAGTAAAAAAGAAAACTCATATAATTATTTCAATCAGGAGGGATAATTGTAAAATTCAACTCCTATTCATGGTTTTATGAAAGGTCTCTTCACTGCATGAAATCAAAGGGGTCTTTCTTAGCTAGATAAAGAATATATACTGCAAAATTAGCAAATCCTGTACTAAACGGGGAAACTAGATGCAGTGTCTTAGGGTCAGGCACAGGCCCAGGCTACTCACTGTCTCTGCTGCTCTTCAGCATGGAACTGGCCATCATGGGCGGGGCTGTCAGGAGAGGAAAAGAAGGGGCGTCAGGATGGGAAGGGAAGAAACATGATCGTCTGCCCGGAGAAGATACAAGCGGCAGGACGGGACACAGAGAACGACAGGAGAACAGAACGCAGCCGAAGGTGAATCTGTTTACAAAACTCACAGTGTTCCTCATGCTGTTACC
>NW_025793625.1:2130-11263 GCF_021613505.1 Equus quagga | reverse complement strand
TGTGGGATGCCACCTCAGCATGGCTTGACGTGAGGTGCCATGTCCGCGCCCAGAACCCGAACCGGTGAACCCCTGGGCCACTGCAGTGGAGCGCACGAACTCAACCACTCAGTCACTGGGCCGGCGCCTCCTTATATAAATTTAAAACCACATAACTAGCAATAGGGAGTATAATTTATTTATCCAAGAACATAACGCTAAATTCATTTTAGTTTTTCAAAAGGCAAGATGGATGAACGTTGAGGACATTATACTAAGTGAAATAAGCTCATCACAGAAGGACAAATACTTCATGATTCCATTTATATGAGGCATATAAAATAGTCAAACACGTAGAAGCAGACAGTAGAATGGTGGTGGCCAGGGGCTGGGGGAAGGGGAAATAGGAGTTGCTATGCAATAGGTAGAAAGTTTCAGTTATGCAAGTTCTAGAGATCTGTACAACATTGTGCCTATAGTTAGCATTACTGTATTGTATACTTAGAAACTTAAGAGTATGGAGCTCTTCTCAATAAAAATATAAAAAGATTTGGAAAAATAGAAAAAAGATTCTAACACTTGATAGTTGCCTCCACACAGGGTAGAGGGAATGGGAATGGGGGACACCGTATGAGTGCAAAATTAGCTTATAAGTAATTATGTGGTACTTTATTAATCTTATCAGGCAAAACTATTGTTTAAAGTGGGTGATGGAAATATGGTCTCTATAATGTCATTTTCTGCATATTTAAGTGTGTGTGTATGCATATGTATATAGATGTGTGGGTGTGTTACCTACAAATATTTAGAAAGGTGAAATTTTGTGATCCACGTGATGGTCCTGTCTTATAATTTTATCTGCTTGACCAAGGTAAGTTTATTAATAGCAAACCAAAACTTAGGAAATGTGAAATGCCTCTTGTACAATAAATGATAAGCTTCAAATGAGAGATCAAGCTGTAATATAAAGCATCAATAACAAAGGAAAGTAAAAGCAATGGTTTTTTTCAAAAAAGCTTTACAAAATTCTGGAAATGCTAACTAGATGAGGAAATTGACAGAGCTGGGGTGAGAATGAAAGTATTGTTAACTGAGCATGGTACAGACTGCCTTTGGTCACACAACAGACAATATACAAAGGAAATTACACAGGAAGGAACATGAACTTCAGGTGGATATTTGGACTCTGAAGCTAACCTCAAGGATATAAATTCATTGTAATGAATAGCTCAAAGTTGGGAGAAATCTTTGTAATTTCCTCTGTATTGTCCACAGGTTGTCTGTTACTTCATTATTTTAGAGCCTAGAATGTGCAACATCCTTATTAACTATTAGGAGCACCAAAATGAAGAAAGAACACTTGTGTCTTAACTTAAAGTAGTAAATATTCTATAGAATGATACACAAGTTGTCTCTGTTTCTTTATCAAAGTTAAAATCTAATTAAAGGTAGAATCCAGCACTGGGAACGAAAATCACATATGTTCTTTCAGAATTTTAGAGTGTATATTGTATTCATTCATTCACTTATTCATCATTCACTCCATCAGTCAGCCAACAAATAGCTTTCGAACATTGACTCTTTCCTGAATATTATTTTAGAAGGTGTTCATAAAAACTATCTAAACATACCCTTTTTTATGAAAAAGCTTATAGACTAGCAAATTCCATTCGTAAAGTAAAATAAAAAATGTTGTCGGTATTTATTACAATATTTACTTTTGCTTGAAAAAAGATCACAGGATTATATGGAAAAATATATTTTCCATCCAAATAATATTTTATCAAAAACTAGAAATTGGATGAGGTATATGATGGGTGCTTTATGAATTTCAATGAAAAATTGATATTCAGTATAATTACAATTGATATTTTGAATTTATGTTTTACATTTTCTGGGTTTTATGGCAAATACATGAAGGCTTATTGTCCCACCCCCCCCCCCGAGGAAGATTATCCCTGAGGTAACATCTGCCAATCCTCCTCTTTTTTCTCTGAGGATGACTGGCCCTGAGCTATCATCCATGCCCATCTCCCTCTACTTTATATGTGGGACGCCTACCACAGCATGGCTTGCCACGCAGTGCCATGCCCACACCTGGGATCTGAACCGGCGAATCCTAGACTGCCAAAGCACAAAGTGCCCACTTAACCGCTATGCCACTGGGCCCGCCCCTAGGAAAGCACATTTTTGTTGAACTGAGCTACACGTAGCTGTGAAGGAACTTCTCCCAAGGAGACATTGAAATCCTTTCACTAGCACTGCAACAGATTGTCTGTAACTTTCAGGTAGTGCTGTTATATGGTTTAGAAAATCTTCTGCTTGTGGTACTTTAACACCGTCTTCATAAGTGACTTTTATTTCAATGTTGATCAGTCTACACAAATATCTTACACTCATATCATGAATGCAAATGACTGCCACAGGTTAGTTACTGGAAGGAATTAAAAGGTAATTTTGGGTATTTCAACTTTTCCACATTGTTCTTCTTCCTTTTGTTATGTTTAGGAGATGCCACCACCAACCATCATGAACTGGAACAGGTCTCACCATGAAAGCTGTGCCTGTGACCTTAGCATTATTTTTAGTGCTAAGATCTCTCCTGGAGGAGCTTAGGTCTTATTACCATCAGCTACAGTGTGTGTGAAATCATATTTCCCAACAGAGCCTGTACAAGAGGATATACACCTCTCTTTTCAATATTCATTCCCCAGCCCAAATAAATGTCCCTGCTTCCCTTTGTATGGGGACGCCACGACTATGGAAAGATTCCTCATGGTCTCCTATTTACCGCAAATACACTTTAGGTTGTGAGACAACTACTTCTGGTGTAGAGTCTGATTTAACTCACCAGGAGGGAACTCACTTCAGTTTTGGTGACAAGTGTGCTCCCAATGGGGCACTGGCCCCTTCATGGTGCCTGTGCCACAACTTTCATGTCGCTCCACCCTCCGGAGACCCAACAGCCTCACTGAGCACTTTGCTTGGTGGCTCTCTCAATGGAGGAGGGGGCGCCAAACCCACTGCATGGCTATAAGAGGTCTTTCTTTAAGCTGTCTCACAACAGCATGCCTGTTGGGGCCTGGACTTGGGGTTTGAGTCCCCATTTGGTGGTTGACAGGCTTAGGGGAGTGAGAGTACCCTCTCGTCGGATGGACCACAGGACGTGTCCACTCCGGAAGGGCTGATGCTTGACTCTGGCAAAATGGGAGTAATCCCTGTTGACTAGTCAAGGGTTCGAGTCCCCTTTAGAGATTGAATCTTGTCTTGACGGCATGGCCCGGATACTCTGGTGAATGGCAGCAATCCCTGTTGACTGCTCAGGGGTTTGAGTCCCTTGCAGAAATAATCTCCTCTTGAGTCAAGAGGTGGGGACTTGAGCTCCCCCTACAGGCACTGATTCTGTCTTTGAATTGGGTCTGTGATGGGAGAAGGGCTCCTCTTTGATGGAGTTAAACTGTCCATGAAGTCGCTGAGTCTGTCTTTGTGTTGGGCCTGTGACCTGAGGAGAGGTCCTCTGAGATGGGGTCTAGTCCCCTCTTGAGTTCCTGAGTCTGTCCCTTTTGGTCATTGGTTTGTTTTTGTCAAGGACGCTAGACATCCATATTGTTTTTCACAGTCTGGCTTTTCTGGAATCCTAGGTCTCCTTTTTCTGTTCCTTGCCCTCCCTTATCACACGTTTCTGGGTAAAAGCCAGCATCCAACCGTTTTCTTTTCCTTTTAATGTATTAGTGACTTGACCTTTGTGTCATTTTAGACTATTAGGGTGCCAAATGTGCTCTGGAGACAAATTTGTGACATCTGAGTCTCCACTAACCATTACAAGCAGCGCTTGGAAATGTGGAAAGAGATCATAAGAAAAGATGCTATAATAAGAGGGGGAGAAAGCTCCATCGTAGAGAAAAGCACATTGTATTGTGTACTCTAGAACTACAGGGTGTTCAAGTGTTCACCCATTGGCCAGAGAGGAGATGGTCTTTTTATATATGCAACCTGGCTGCAATATTCACTGGAATATAGGTAAATATGTCAAGAAACGGACTCTAAAGGTTAATGCCATGCTCTAATGAGATCTAAGTTGCAAAAGAACTAAGAAAGAGGAAGAAATGCCTTATGTTCAGTGTACCGAGGCAGTATGCTTCAAAGAAGGGATAAAGGTTGAATCTAAGCTTGATTATTCTGAAGACGCCGAGAAGATTGGAAAAATGTGAAACTGAGGCAAATCGACCTTACCCACATACACCGGATTCAGCCCAACGGTTAGACCATTTGGTGAGCCCTGGGGGACCTCCACCTCACCCCCCTACCTCACCCCTGCTTGAGCCAGAGGCCGGCACAGGTCCAAACCCCTTGCTGTTCTCCCCCCTGCCATTCCCCTATGGGGAACTGGATGCTGCCACAGGCAGAGAGCCTCTCCCCTCCTCTTCCAGAGTGTACAGCCAGATTAGGAACAAGTGACACACCTGGGATACAGCCCCTGAGACAGGTGCCTGAAGGTGAGGGGACACTTATTGATCTGCACGTCCCCTTTTCCACCTCTGACCTGTGCGATTGGAAGGCACACACGAAAGGACTGAGCGCTGACCCAGAGGAGTTCATAAGCCCGACGAAGGGAATCTTCTGCACTCGTGATCCAACCTGGGCAGATATTCCAAGCCTGTTGACTACACTCCTCAGGCCTGAGGAAAAGTCATCCGTTCCGTTCGAGGCCAGAGAACAAGCGGGTAAGGAAGATGACCCAGGATCGGACATCCGCAGGCCTGGTGGACAGGCTGTGCCAGAGACTGAGACAGGGTGGAATCCCAATGATCCTGAGGATCGAGGAAACGGGGGATATTTTCAGGGTCTGCTTTTGAAAGCCATGAAAAGAGTAAGCCAGCCACCCATTAAATGGCCTAAATTAAGAGAGGTCCAATAGGGCCCTGAGGAAAGTCCCCCCCACACACATACACACACTTTGTTCCAGAGGCTGCAGGACTGCCTCAGGCGATACACGAATTGGGACCTGGCGGCCTGGGGCAGTACAGTGATCCTGAATCCGTATTTCAGATCTCAGAAGTGCTCCAGACACCCGTGGGGAACTCCAAAAGTTGGCTCTCTCTCCTGCTAGCAGTCCTGCACACCTACGAGAGGCTGAATGGAGGGTGGTCCATAACCAACTTGAAGCTGAGTATGCAAAGGAAGACAAGAAGATGAAAAGGCAGGCCGCCCTGTTCGCTGTGGCCCACCAGTCTCCTCAAGGTAACCTGAGGGAGAGGTAGCATATGCCATGGGTGAGTAACCCTAGCCCCCACCGAGGGGCCAGGAGGCCACCAACCACGTCGGTTGCTAATCGGTGTGCGGACCACCAACAAGAAGGGCATTGGTGGCAGGATTGTCCAAACCATCCCCAGGGAGGGAAGGGATCAAAGAAGACCGAGCCGTGGCAGTTTCTCTTGACCGCAGATGAGACGTGATGTGGCTGAAGGGAGAACCCCCCGGTTGGCTCCCGTAGGACCCGGTGACCTTGGCAGGAAGGAGGAGAGCAGGCTGAATCTTTGCTCCCTAGTGGAGCCATGTTCTTGGTGTTGAATGCCCAACAGGGAAACCTTTCTGAAGGAAAGTGTGAACTGAAGGAGATCTCAGAAAAGGGAGTAACCAAAAGATTTCTGGAGCCCTGGACTCTGGGGAGTGGAATTTGCTTGCCCCTTGAGGAGAGACATTTGCATTTATGAAGGAAGACTCCATCTATGGGTGTGTCTCCCTCTCTGCACCAGAAGGAAGGAGGGAATGACCTTATCTCTTGAAACTCTTAATGGCGATGGCAAGGACTTAAATCTTGTTTATTGTGCTTGTCTGGTAACCTCACATAGCTGACTCCTGCCACCACCAACATCCTCTGGGAAGCATAGGACATCCTGACTTAATCCGGTCTGATTCTTATCTAAAGTTATAGGACCACCCAATAACCAGACCCCACCTGCACTGATACCATCTTAACAACTTTTTACATATTCTTTCCTTTGTCTTGTAAAGAGATAACTCACACACCTATGCTTTAAATTTAGTCCTACTCTCAACCCATGTTTGCAGCAGCAGCACTGACTGCCCATGGGTCCTGTCCCCATAGCAGCAGCTCTGACTGCCCATGGGTCCTGTCCCCATGCTACTCCACACTATTCTCTAAATAAAAGAGCACTACTGGAAGACCTTGAGAGCCCAAGAAATCTTTCATTCAACTCCTCAGCTCACCGACCCCGCATCAATTCTTATTTAACTCACCCAGAGGCAAACCCCCTTGTTTCGGTAACACAGACCCTCCCCATCAGTGCTCCCTGGGTGAAACCCAGGATCCACCAGTTTGATTTTCCCTTTAAGGATTTAGTTTAGCCTGAGCAAAACAGCCTGAGGAAACTTTGCCTGAGCCTAGTTTTGGGTGATTAAGGTACTAAACTTCCTCTGGGCACAACCTTGTGGCATCTGTATTACCACTAACCTAGAAGTTTCGTCTGGGAGGTTGGAAATAGACCATCAGAAAAGATGCTAGAAAATGAGGGGACCAAGTTCCAGCCCAGAGGAAAGCTCATTGCGCTGCATCCTGCAGATTTGGAAGGCCTTTGGATATTCCCCATTGACCCCAGAGGATAATGATCTTATTATGCAACACAGCTGGTTGCAATATTCACTGGAGGATGGGGAAAATGGCCAGAATATGAGACCCTAAGTGTTAACACAATACTAAAATTAGATCTATTTTGAAAAAGAACCAAGAAATTGGAAGAAATCCCTTATGTCCAGTGCTTCATGGCACTACGTCTAAGTGAAAGGTTAGAGGTTGAATAGAAGACTTATCTTTCTGATGAGGAGGACCTGCTCCTCCAAAGAAGGAAACACGGGACTAAGGAAAGCCCACCTCAGAGTCCACCAGCTTTGGCCCCATCAGTAGACCAGCTGGTGAGCCCCAAGAGACCTCTGGAGGAAGTACCAGGGCCAAACTCTTTACTCTCCCCCAACCGAGCAATCCTTCCACAGGGAATTAGACTCTCCAACAACCAAAGACACTCACCCTTTTCTTCCGGATAGTACAACTACATTAGGAACCAGTTACAAATCTGGGATATTTCCCCTAAGACAGGAGCCTGACTGTGAGGAGAAACTTATTAATGTGCACATCCCCTTTTCCTCTCTGATTTGTATAATTGGAAGGCACACACCAAAGGATTGAGAGCTGACTCAGAGGAAATCATAAATCTGCCACTCATAATCCAAGCTTGGCAGATATACAAAGACTGTTATCTACTCTCCTTATGGCTGAGGAAAAGTCAGCTGTTCTGTTAAAAGCTAGAGAACAAGCATATAATGAATATGACCCAGGATCAGCCATTTGCAGGCTTAGTGAACAGACTGTGCCAGGGACCGATGCTGGGTGGAATCCCAATGATCCTGATGACCACGAAGCGGAAGACAAGAAGATGAAAAGGCAAGCCACCCTGTTAGGTGTGGCCCTTCAGGTCTGCTCAAGGTAACCTGCAGAAGAGAAGGAGTGAGTGACCTCAGCCCCCAACGAGTGACCAGAAAGCCACCAACAAATTTGGGTGTGTGTACTGCAAACAGGAAGGGCATTAGCAGCAGCACTGTCCCAACCATCGCCAGAGAGGGAAGAGATTGAACAGGACCAAGCCATAGCATCTTCCCTTGACCACAGATAGGATGTGACAGGGCCATGGGGCTCCCCAGTTGGCTCTAGGAGCCCTGGGTGACCTTGGGAGTAGGAGGAGAACATGTTAAAATTTTTGCTCGATACTGGAGCCACATTCTCGGTGCTGAATACCAAAAAGAGAAACCTTTCAAAAAGAAAAAGATGTAGCATCAAAGGAGTATCAGGCGAAGGAGAGACCAAAAGTTTTCTGGAGCCCCTTGACCTACGAAACAGGATAAAAAGTACTTAAGCATTTCTTTCTGTATGTACCAGAATGCCCTGTTCCCCCTCTAGGGAGGGACAGGCTATCTAAGTTAGGGGCCTCAATAAGCTGGGAAAAAGATAAAGTAGAGATCCAAGACCCAAAACATTAGGGAGTTGAGCTTATGGCCCGATTACAGGATACACCAGCACCTGAGAAGGAAGAGAGTCCCCTAAACGTTTTAAGTTGAGCTAACTCAGAATTATAGGCACAAGGACAGGTGGAGTGAGCAGCCAGTGCCATACCAGTAAAGGTAAAACTGAAGCAGGTAGATTGCTGGCCCCGGGTCAAACAATACCCCTCAAAGCCAGAAGCCGTAGAGATGAATCTTTCTTATAATCAATGCATTTTTAGAACTGGGGAATGTAGATTTGTTCAAGACCGTAGTGCTGTCAATGCTGTACAGTACTGGATTTATAAAAGTAAATATCTTCATTTTGTTTCCGGCACAGAGATCCAAAAACTCTTGTAATTTCCCATATAAGAGCCATAGAGGCATATTTTGTTATAATAATTACTTTACTCCTCAGTTCCTGAAATAACTCCAGAGCAATAAAGGGGAAAGAGGTGTCTTTTGTTATTCCTAACAAGGCCCTTTCAACCACACTTGCATGTATGTTAATAAGGTGACATTTGGAAAGCCCCTAAGGGTGGGGGCTGGTGAGTGGGAAAATAGGGAAACTTATTTTGTGATTCAGGGTTGGAATTTTCAGCCCCATCCCCCTCTCCACACATCCAGAGTGAGGAGAGGGGCTAAAGATTGAGTTCCATTGCCAAAGGCCAATAACATAATCAACTGTGCCTATGTAGGGGGGTCTCCATTAAAATCCAAAATGATGGGCTTCAGAGAGCTTCTGGGTTGGTAAACACCCAGGGAGATCTGGGGAGAGTGGCATGCCCAGAGAGGGTCTGGGAGCTCCACATCCCTGCCCCACGTATTTTACTCTATGCATTTCTTCCATCTGGCTGCTAAGTAAGATGATTTCCTGAGTTCTGTGAGCCACTCTATCAAAATAATCAAACACAATGAGGGGGCTGTGGGAACATCTGCTCTGTGGCTGGTTGGTCAGAAGCACAGGTGACAACCTGAACTTGCAATTGGCCTCTAAAATAGGAGGCAAAGGGTAACCCTGTGGGACTGAACTCTTAACCTGTGGGATCTGATTATATCCCCAGGTAGTGTCAAAATTGAGTTAAAATGTTAAACTTCTTAG
>NW_025793625.1:0-1410 GCF_021613505.1 Equus quagga | reverse complement strand
ACCCATGCTTGCCCAGAAGTGATTGATCAGGTTTACTCTAGCCACAGTGATCTCCAGGGTGAACTATCGCCTAATGCAGAAGAGGTATGATTTGTAGATGGGAGCACCTTCATGAGTAACAGACAAGGAAGAGCAGATTATGCAGTAGTGTCTGTGCATGAAACTATAGAAGCCAAGGGGCTGACACCAGTCACCTTGACCCAAAAGGCAGAAATAATTGCATCAATCAGAGCTTTGCAATTGGGACTAGAAAAAATAATAACAATATACACAGCCCCTAAATATTCTTTGTCTGTAATTCATGCTCATGAAGCCATTTGGAAAGAAAGAGAACTTTGTAATGGCAGCAGTAAAAGAAATTAGACGTGAGCCAGAGATCTTCTGGTGCACGGCCAGAAAGAAGTAGCTGTGGCCATTGTAAAGGCCATCAAAGTGGGGAATCAGAGAATATAAAAGGGAATGATTTGGCAGATGCAGCTGCAAAAAGGGCTGCTATATCGGGAGAGCTTCTCCAATTATCATTGATTCCCATTCTACCCTTCTATGAATTTACACCAGTGTAAATTCCCCAGATGAAGTAAGGGAAACCACTACACAGGGTTATCAGTGGTCTCCAGTAGTCAAGGGCTGGATGACAAACCCATGAGGGAAGATTTGGGTCCCCAAACAGCTTGGGGGCTCCTTAAGAGTGCTCATGATTCTACCCATTATGGAAAAGAAACCTTATATGCTTATGGCTGACAAAGGTCATAAGCACCCCAGGTATAAAAGAACTTATTGAAAACAATAACTGGACATTGCATTTATTGCCAGAATAATAATGCATAAACCAGGCATCCTGTACCTCCCCTGGCCAAAGCAATGCAAATTCGGGGAACTTTAGTGGGGGAAGACTGGCAAGCTGATTTTACTGTTACGTCCATGGCCCCTGGAAGATACAAATTCCTCTTGGTGTTTGTGGATAAATTTACTGGATGCATTGAAGCCCTTCCTTGTAGGTCAGAAAGGGCGAATGTGGTAACAAAAGTGTTAAAAGAAATAATTGCCCATTTGGGGTTGCCTAGATCAATTGAGAGTGACAACAGGCCAACTTTTATACCAAAAATAATCTCCAAAGTAGCCAGAGTTTTAAAAATTAAACAGAGAGCTACATGCTGCAAACAGACCACAACTTCTGGAAAAACTGAGTGGATCAATCAAACTTGAAAGAAAACATTAGTAAAATTGTGCCAAGAGATGTAGGAAAATTGGCTAAATTACTGCCAATAGCCCTCACTCAGATAAGGGCAGTTTCAAAAGGCAAACCGAAACTTAGCCCCTTGGAAATCACGCATGGGAGGCTGTTCCTTAAGGACTCAGACTCGCTACAAACCCAGACAAAGAGGTTTCCATGGCAATCAAACACATAAT
>NW_025793624.1:0-32565 GCF_021613505.1 Equus quagga | reverse complement strand
GCAGGAGGCAAAGGCCTAGAGTGGGCCAGGGGCCAGGGCTCCTAACACTGGAGCTGAGAGTTAAGTCCCTAGCAAAATGTTTAAAATTTTACAGAAGGTCCAGGTTCTGCTCAGGTCCAGCCTGAACTCAACCTCAACTTGCTGATAACAGAGGAGGTTATGAATGAGACAGACAAAGAAAGGAAAAGAGAAGATTAGGCCTTGCCCTCATGGCCTCTTCCCAAGGGTTATTAAGATAAGGGTCACACAACAGTTCCTGTGCTGGGGCACACCACCCCAGCAGGACATTTCACAGAATAAATCACAGGTCTCCTGTCTTCATAAGTGACTCAGTAGGTGCCTAAAATACTCAGTGAGTCAACCGCCAAGAGAGGGCTCCCCATTTGGGGTCACTGGGGTAATCAGGCCTGGAAACCAGGAGAGGGGGTACTCTCAGGGGTGGAGCTCTGACTCTTGAAAGATTTCTTTGTTTCTCTGTTGCAAAGCTCAAAAGGAGTCAAAAATGGCCACTGTAACTCTAAGAGAGATGAAAGAAAGGAGTCCATTACCTTGAAATCCCCCCAGAACCTAGGGCATCGTCCTACCCATTGTTCCTCCTGTGGGGTTCCTATAGCAAGGGGTGATGAGGGCATCCCGCTGCATTGCATCTCTTCTATATCTTCCCTATTATGCCTGGCAGTAATAGGTTCCTGGTGAATGGTCCCAGAGATAAAAGAATAGAGAAAAAAGTGAAGAATTTTCTGCCAGTCTGGGCGACATTCTACCCAATTGCATCCTGGAGATGTTCTTCCAAGAAGGGGTTCCCATACTCAACCAAATGTTAGAGTTTGGTACTTTCCTTGAACCAGAGTGCTGATTGTGACTTTTCCACAGTTCAGAGTGTGGTCAGGATCCATAGGGAGGGATGCCAATCCAGCCTTAGGAAAAGAAATCTGCCATGGGCGGCTTGGAGATTGGCGACTGTCCTAATGACTTAAGTGGTCCACTCATGCCCATGTAAATTTTATGTATTAGAGATAGGATTAGCAAAGAATGGATCAACTCACTCTTCATCACCCTCAGGCTTAAGGTACTGATTCTGTTTGGGCTGATGCCATGGTTGGCTCCATAGAGTAGCCGTGGGCAATGTGGGGATGTGAAATTGGCCACCTCAAGATATGTCTCTTTGGCATGATGATTATTTGAGGCTAGTTATTTTGCAGAGAGGAAAGCAACTGAAAAGTGGAATTTACTTGCCCTTTGTAAGAGACATTTACATTGTAAAGGAACTCTCCATCTGTAGAAATATCTCCCTCTGTACCAGGAAGAAGGGGAGATGACCTTGTCTCTAGAAACTCTTAATCAATGGGGAAGGCAGGGACTTAAATCTGCATTTGTTCATTGTGCTTGTCTGGTAACCTCCTGTAACTGACTTCCCTCCCCCCCCAACATTGGCATTTCTTTAAGCATTAAGCATATTTCCTTAGGCTAGGAACTGATTGCTGCGCTCACCTGTGACCACCCAGCTTGAGACAATAGACTTGCCTCCTGCTACACCCGCTGAGATAACAGACCCACTACCTGCTGTGTCCATCAAGCACTGTGCCGACAGGGCAATCTTGTGACTATTGTGGGAGGGACATTTCAATCATAATGTGAAATAGCCTATTTGGGGGTATATAACCACTCTGTGCACCCCACTTCTTTGGTGCCCTTTCTTCCTTCAGGAAGAAAGGCCCCAGGCCATGGTCCTCATAAAGCTTTGTTTAATTTTCTCTTGCTGTTCTGTCTCATGTGAATTTAATTCATTCTCTGCCCAGACGAACCCACATTAGGTAGAGGAAATGTCTTCCTCCCCATAGCAGCAAACTTGGATTCATACAGCTGTCCGAGAAGGTTCCTGATGAAAAAGTGAATTTAGATGCATCTTTGGAAAAGTAGAAGGCCCAAGGAAGTGCCAGAACTTAAGCTCACAAGCCCGTGAAGCAAGATCCTCGTATGGGCGACCAGAAGAAATGATGAGGGCTCAGGTGCCAAGGAGTCAAAAGAAAGATTTCTTGGACTCTCAAAGTCTGGTAGTAGTGCTCTTTTATTCAGAGAATAGCATGGGGACAGGACCCATGGGCAGTGAAGAGCTGCAATGGGTTGAGGGTAGAGCTAAATCTATAAGGTATAGGTATGTGAGTTATTTCTTTACAAACAAAGGAAAGATCGTGTAAAAAACGTCTTTAAAATGGTATCAGTGCAGATAGGGTCTGGTTATCAGGTGGTCGTATAACTTTGGATAGAAATCAGGTCAAATTAGGTCAGGATGTCTTATACTTTCCAGAGGGTGGTATAGGTCGGCGTGTAGGCCAGGAAGCCTTGGACTTGTCTCCTTGGGGTAGCCTTGATCCACATCAGATGGTGTCCTTTGAAGCACACAAGTTTTTAATTGTGATGCAGTCAAATTTTTCTATATTTTTCTTAGGTTGCTTGAACTTTTGTTGTCATATTAAAGAAACCATTGCAGCGATGAAGAAAAGGGTAAAGGGGGTCAATTATATGGTGATGGATGGGAAGTATAGTTTTGGCGGTGAGCATGCTGCAGTACACACAGATGTTGAATTATAATGTTGTACACCTGACACCTATGCACTGTAATAAACCAGTGTTACCTCAATAAAAATAAAAAATAAAAGAAAGACAGAAACCAATACCTAATCCTTGGTCATGAAGATTTACTCCTATATTTTCTTCTAAGAGTTTGTTGGGAGTTTAGCTAAACTACTCCATAGCATTGCTGCCTCAGCATGCATTTTGTTTGGCCAAGTGGCCTTCAAGGACCTTGAAGTGACACTAGCCCCTCCCAAGAATGCACACCCTAGATAACCACCAGCAGAGTCAGAGTACATGTCAGTTCCTGATATGACTCCCGTAACTGTGCTTGTGGGAAGCACTCTCTCCACCTCCCATGGCCTTTCCCTTGTGTGCACCTTAGATAAAACCCCTGGGAAGCTTACCAGAACCTCTTTTTGGTTTGAATTGACCAGTCCAGACTTAACCTGGGAACCCCAAAGCACTCCACCTGTGGACTCCAATAAAAGCATATGCCCAAGGTCCCACCTTGTTCTCCGCCTGCTCTCTGCCTTAACCTCCCAGTGTGGCCCCTCGAGGCTTGCTGTGGACATTCTCCAAGAGCCGTGAGTAACAAACTTCTCTATCTCAATTCTTTTGTGGTCTGTTGTTGAAGAGAGGCTCACCATCCAATACCCCCAGGGCTCTAACTAACAAATGTTAATTTGACATCTTGGCAACACCTATTACAGACATATGCTTTTTATTGTGCTTTGCAGAAATTGAATTTTTTACAAATAAAAGGTGTAGGGGAAGAGGGAGAATCCCCCTTTTTCCCCTCCTGGTTCTTATGGTTGATCAAAGAATTAAAGATGACCTAAGGCAGATTAGCAGGAGAAAATCAAACAAAGTTTATTATGTGTACATGGGGAATTCACATAAGCATGAAGAATTCTAAAGACAGTCAGGCAAAATGAGATATATGTGTCTTTCTGGACTAAGGAGAGGGAGATAGAGGTCTGAGACTTCAAAGGGGAAAAGGCAATTTACAGGAAGATGAAAAGAGTTCACAGGTGGTAAACACATGTTTGCATTGCCCCATTTATGGACAATGGGACCTTAAAGAGCTCTTTGGATAAAATGGCCCTTGCTAAATGCCTTCCTGCTTATCACACTGAGAATTATCCATGATGAGAGCTCCTTCTTGGGACAGGCCTTTATATATTAAATTCTTTTAGGCAATTTAGGGGAAGGTGAGATGTTCTTCCAGAGTCTTCTGACCTTGATTGTCTTCAGCTTGAACTAATCTGCATACCAGAGTAGCAAATCTTCAGCAGTCTGCCCTGAACCCCATCAAAGGTTGGTGGTAATCCTTTATCAGGCAAATTTATCAGTGTCATTTTTCCAACAGCATTTACTCACTTCGTGTTTTTGTCACATTTTAGTAATCCTCACAGTGTTTCAAACTTTTTCATTATTATTAATTTGATGTGGTGATCTGTGACCAGTGATCTTTGATGTTAGTATTATAATTGTTTTGGGTTGCCACGAACTGCACCGATATAAGAAGGGAAACTTAATTGAGAAGTGTTGTGTGCGTACTGACTGCTCCACTGAATAGCTGTTCCCCCATCTCTCTCCCCCTCCTCGAGACCTCCCTACTCCCTGAGACACAACAACACCGAAATTAGGCCAGCTAATAACCCTGCCATGGCCTCTAAGTGTTCCAGTGAAAGGAAGACTCGCACAACTCTCAATTTAAATCAAAAGCTGGAAATGATTAAGCTTAATGAGGAAGGCAGGTCGAAAGCCAAGATAGGATAAAGGCTAGGCCTCTTATACCAAACAGTTAGCTAAGCTTTGAATTCAAAGGAAAAGTTCTTGAAGGAAATTAAAAGTGCTACTCCAGTGAACATGGAAATGATAAGAAAGTGAAGCAGCCTTACTGCTCATATGGAGAAAGTTTTAGTGGTCTGGGTAGAAAATGAAACCAACCACAACATTCTCTGAAGCTAAAGCCTAATCCAGAGCAAGGCCCTAACTCTCTTCAATTCACTGAAGACTGCAAGAGATGAAGGGGCTGCAGAAGAAAAGGGTGAAGCCAGCAGAGGTTGGTTCATGAGGTTTAAGGAGAGAAGCCATCTCCATGACATAAAAGCACAAGGTGAAGCAGCAAGTGCTGATGGAGAAGCTGCAGCAAGTTCTCCAGAAGATCTAGCTAAGATCACTAGTGAAGGTGGCTGCTCTAAACAACAGATTTTCAATGTCTATGGAACAGCCTTATATCAGAAGAAGATGCCATCTAGGACTTCCGTAGCTAGAGAGAAGTCAATGCCTGGCTTCAAAGCTTCAAAGGACAGGCTGACTCTCTTGTTAGTGGCTAATGCAGCTGGTGACTTAAAGTTGAAACCAATGCTCATTTCCCATTCTGAAAATCCTAGAGTCCTTAAGAATCACGCTAAATCTACTCTGCCTGTGCTCTATAAATGGAAAAAGCCTGGATGATAGCAAGTCTGTTTACATCATGGTTTGCTGAATATTTTAGACCCACGGTTGGGACCTACTGCTCAGAAAGAAGATTCCTTTCAAAATAGTACCGCTCACTGAAAATCTACCTGGTCAGCCAAGAGCTCTGAAGGAGATTCAAAATGAGATTGATGTCGTTTTCATGCCTGCTAACACAACATGGATTCTGCAGGATCTGGACAGTGATTTTGATTATGGATCTAGGAGTAATTTACTTTCAAGTCTTATTATTTAAGAAATACATTTTTTGTAAGGGTTCAGCTGCCATCGATAGTGATTCCTCTGATGGATCTGGGCAAAGTAATTTGAAAATCTCTTGGAAAGGATTCACCATTCTAGATACCATTAATAACATTTGTGATTCTAGGTCAAAATATCAACATTAAGAGGAGTTGGGAACAAATTGATGCCAACCTTCATGGAAGACTTTGAGGGGTTCAAGACTTCAGTGGAGGAAGTAACTGCAGATGTGGTGGAAACAGCAAGAGAACTAGAATTAGAAGTGGAGCCTGAAGATGGGGCTGAATTGCTGCAATCTCATGATAAAACTTTAACAGATGAGGAATTGTTTCTTATGGATGGGAAAAGAAAGTGGTTTCTTGAGATGGAATTTACTCCTGGTGACGATGCTATGAAGATTATTGAAATGACAATAAAGGATTTAGAATATTATGTAAGTTTACTTGATGAAGCAGCAGCAGAGTTTGAGAGGATTGACTCCAAGTTTGAAAGAAGTACCACTGCGGGTAAAATGCTGTCAGATATCACCACATGCTACAGAGAAATTGTTCATAAAAGGAAGAGCCAATTGATGTGGCAAACTTCAGTCTTGTCTTATTTTAGGAAATCGTCACAGCCACCTCGGCCTTCAGCAACCACCACCCTGATCAGCCGGCAGCCATCAACATCAAGGGAAGACCCTCCCCCAGCAAAAAGATTACAACCCATTGAAGGTTCGCATGATGGTTAGTGTTTTTTAGCAATAAAATATTTTTTAATTAATGCACATACACTCTTTCTTTAGACAGCATGCTTTGCACACTGAATAGACTACAGTATAGCGTAAACATACCTTTTCTATGCACTGGGAAACCAAACAGTTTGTGTAACTTGCTTTATTGTGATATTCATTTTATTGTGGTGGTCTGTAAATGAATTTGCAATATCTCCAAGGTATGCTGGTATAGGTCCAGCTCTTAGATTTAGTTCTCTGATCCATTTTGAGTTAATTTGTGTGTGGTGTGAGGTGGGAGTCTGACTTCATTCGTTTGCATGTGGATATCCAGTTGTCGCAGCACAGTGTGTTGAAAAGATTATTGTTTCCCCCAGTGAGTTGTTTTGGCACTCTTGTCAAGAACCAATTGGCCATCATTAAAGTTTGGTGCTCACTGCTTTGGCAAGCTGGGTTTGTTCCCCATCACAGAACAACACCACCTCTCTGTCAGTTGCCATGCTGTGGTGGCAGCCCACATAGAAGTACTAGAAGGACTTACAGCTAGGATATACAACCATGCTCTGGGACTTTGGTGAGAAAAACAAAAAGAGGAAGATTGGCAACACTTGTTAGGTCAGGGAGAATCTTTCCCCACCAAAAACAAGAAAAAATCAATTGGTCACCAAGAGAATGAGAAAACAAAGCATACACTAGGAGAAAATATTTGTAAAAGATGTATCTGATAAAGAATTGTTATCCAAAATATACGAAGAACTCTTAAAAATCAACAATAGGAAAACCAACAAACCAAGTAAAAATGGGCAGAAGATCTCAGCAAATACCTCACCAAAGAAGATACACAGCTGGCAAACAAGCCAATGCGAAGATGCTCCACATCTTATGTCATTAGGGCGCTGCAAACTAAAACAACAATTAGAAACGACTCCACACCTGTTAGAGGGGCAAAAATCCAATTCAACAACACCACATGCTGAGCGTGCAGAGCAGCAGGAACGCTCCTTCATTGCTGGTGGGAGCACAACATGGCACAGTCATTTGGGAGACAGTTTGGCAGTTTCTTACAAAACTAAACATACTTTTACCACATGATTCAGCAACCACACTCCTTTACCCAAATGAGTTGAAAACTTATGTCTACACAAAAACCCACACATGGATGTTTACAGCAGCTTCATTCATAATTGCCAAAACTTGGAAGCAACCAAGATGTCCTTCAGTATGTGAATGGATAAATCAACTGTGGTCCATGCAGACAAGAAATGTTACTCAGTGTTAAAAAGAAAGGAGCTAACAAGACCTGAAAAGACATCAGACAACCTAACTGCATGTTACTTAGTGAAACAGGTCAGTCTGAAAAGGCGACAAATTGTCTGATTCGATTCCAACTATATGACATTCTGGAAAGGCAAAACTATGGAGATGGAAAAAGATCAGTGGTTTCCAGGGGTTAGTGAGGAGAGGGATGAATGGGTGAAGCACAGAGGATTTTTAGGGCTTACCCTAATAGTGTACATCCATCATTATACATTTGTCAAAGCCATGGAATGTACAACACCAAGAGTGAGCCCTAATGGAAACTATGGACTTCAGGTGATAATGACGTGTCAATGTAGGTTCATCAAATACAACAAATGTACCAATCTGCTGGGGGATGTTGAGAGTGGGGGAGGCTGTGCATGTGTTGGGGCTGGGGGTATATAGGAACTCAACATTCTGCTAAATTTTGTTGTGAACCTAAAACTGCCCTAAAAAATGAAGTCTATTTTTAAAAAATCAATTGGCCATAAATGTAAAATGGCTACAAATTTTAAATATTTAATTGCCCATATTTTTGGACACTCAATTCCATTCCACTGATCTATGTGTCTATCCTTTTGTCAGTAACACACTGTCTTGATTCCTGTAGCTTTGTAGTCTGTTTAGAAATCAGAGAGTGTAAGGCACCCTTCAACTGTTTTTTTTTGTCAAAGAAATTGTCAAATTGTTTTGGCTTTTCTAGGTCCCTTGCTTTTCCATATGAATTTTAGGATCAGTTTGATAATTTCTGCAAAATAGGCCATTGGGATTGTGCTAGAGATTGCACAGGTCTGAATCTGCAGACCAATTTGGGGAGGATTGCCATCTTGACAATGTTAAGTTCTCCAGTCCTTGAACATGGGATGTCTTTCCACTCATTTAGGTCTTCTTTAATTTTTTTCAATGATGTTTAGTAGTTTTCAGTGCACAAGTCTTGCATTTCTTTCGTTAAATTTATTCTAAGCTATATTTATACATAAATTTATTCTTTTTGATGCTATGTAAGCAGAGTCATTTCCTTAATTTCATTTCTGGATAGTTCATTCCTAGTGTGTAGAAACACAATTGATTTTTGTATATTGATCTTGTATCCTGCACCTTCACTGAACTTGCTTATTAGATTTTCTGTCTGGATTCCTTAGCATTTTCTCTCCATAAGATAATGTCATTTGTGCTAGAGATAGTCGTATTTCTTCCTTTCCAATCTGGATTCCTTTATTTCATGTTCTCACCTAATTGCCATGGCCAGAGCCTCCAGTGAAATGTTGAGCACAAGTGGTGAGAGGACATCCCGAGGTTGTTCCCGATCAGAGGGAAAGCTTTCAGTCTCTCACCACTGAGCACAGCAGCCGAGGGTTTTCCTAGATGGTCTTCATCAGTTCAAGGGTGGTCCCTTCTACTCCAGCTTTGCTGACTGTTTTTCTCTGTGTCTGTTGAGATAATCACGTGGTTTTGTCCTTCTTCTATTAGTATGGCATACTACCTTGATTGATTTTCAGATGCTAAATCAATCTTGCGTTCCTGGGATAAATCCTGCTTCATCGTTTTTATATGTTGCTGGATTCGATTTGCTGGTATTCAGCTGAGCAGTTCTGCCTCTATATTCACAAAAGATATGGTCTGTAGATTTCTTTCCTTGTGATGTCTTTGTTGGGTTTGGTGTCAGGGTGATCCTGGCTTTGTAGGATGAGGTGGGCAGTGTTCTCTCTTCTTCTTCATGTATTTTTTAGTGTTTCTCTTCACTGCATCTTCATGGTGTTGCTCTGTGCAACTGCCTTGCTCAGTGGGATCCAGCATTTGGCCTAGCCATATCCCTGGATGTGTACAGTTTACTGCATCAACCATTCTTAGCCATGAACATCCATTGGATGTTGGTGACTGTGAAGGGGTGTGTGGTGAGAGCACCTCTCTGGGTAAAGTCAGTGCTCCAAAAGCCTGCACACCAGCTCTCAGGTTGTCATCAGCAAGACCTTGGGGGAGCTCCTGCTATAAAATTGCCCAAGCCTGTTGGTTGGAAATGCATTTTTCTGGATTTTTGTTAGGGCATTTTAGAGCAAAGAAAATCTACTCGGTTATGTTTAGGCCACATAAGAGCGAGGTACAGGAGTTGAAATCCCTGTAGAAAGTGATAGCCCATCTGAGAAGTTCCTCGAGACGATGTCAGCCAAATATCAGACTGGGGCAAGTGGGCGGGCTAAGGCAGAGTGTTCTAAGAGGCACCATCTTGTCTGGGATCACACCATCTTGTCACCAGCCCACTGAGCCAGACAGCCTGTGGGTGCCTCTAAACAACTCTTCCACAAACCACGTATAAACCTGAAAACATGGAGAGAGTTCTCGGGGAAGAGGATATCTGTTTTAGTTGTGCTTTGCTTGCACTGATTGTCGTCATTTTGCTGTAAACAACTTCACACGCCTGTCACACCAACCTTTCCACTTTCAAAGAAGTGGGAAGAGAAGGACAAAGACCCCTCAGCCCCAGGAATAAATCAGCCTGAGGGAGGTTTGTGATGGTCACGTGGTGAGACCTGTAGTGTGTCACCCGTGATGTGGGGACTGGCCTGGAGAAGCTCAGTCCATGCTACTTCTCACGGATATCCGCAAGTGGGGAGCTGCCGTTAGGGTCCCCCAGGGTCCCCCAGGCTTGACAGGTGCTCCTGTCTAGAAAGGGCTGTCATTGGTGTCTGAGGGGCCCTAGGGACGCCCCAAGCTGGAGGTTGTCCCCAGGAGTCTGCTTGCCTCCTTTCAGGACATCGTGTGCAGCTACGAGCTCAGAACAGCCAGCGTGAGTCCTGCCGATTCACAGAACAGGCCCCAGAGCTGCGCACTCCCTCGTCAGCGGATGAGGGTGGCTTACTGCCATCCTGTTGTGCCCAGAGGTCAGGCACTGCCCAGGGCCTCTCAGCCAGGTTCATACCCTCGTCTTACCAGCGTCTTGCCTGACGCCCACAGCCCCATAGCTCCCAGTGTGCAGGGGCCCGGATGGTGCCCAGCTGGTGGAGTACCTGTGTTGGGATGAGGGATCAAGGAGGGTGCCTGCAGCAGTGGAAAGCGGGTGGGGTCCAGACCCCCCCCCCCACTCCCTGACTTGGACCTTCACCCCCACAGGCCTCCTAAAACCACCCCAGTGACCTAGGCTAGTCAGTTACCTGGTGGCCTGGGTGTCCTTATCTGTGAACCGGGCACAGTAATAGGGCTTCCCTAGAACCTGGGGAGCTCTGGCCTTGACCGTGTGAGGTATGTGTAGTGTCGGCTGAGTGCTTGTGGGCCCAGTGCTGGATCTGGCACCTAGGGGTGGGGACCAGCTCAGAGTGGTGGTGGCAGCAAGGGTGACAGCAGGTGAGCTGCAGGAAGTCCTGCAGGACAGACTCAGGCCAGAGACGAAGTGATGGTACTTGGGGACAGGGTAACTGGGGACAGGCGTATGGCGGAGGTGGCTCTGGCCACAGTGTGGAGGTGGGCTGCATGGCCTCGGCCTCAGGCACGGGGCCCAGGGTGTCCCCCACTCCCACCAGGCACTGATACACTGACTGGCAGGGCTGGAAGTCTGGGCACGAGTGCTGCTGTCTGAGGCCACGTCGCCACTGAGCCAGAGTTGCTCCTGTTCCAGGTCCTGGAGCCCTGACCCAGCTCCCAGGAAGCCTCAGGTTTCCACCCCGCACTGAAATCACAGACCACTGGAGCGCTTCCTAGCCGGGCTCCCTGGGGCGGCCCCCTCCCCACCCTCAGGGCCCCTCCCAAGCACGCCCAGGTCCCCCTCTACCAGGCTCCCTCCCTTGCCCCAGAGGCAGGCAAAAGCAATCCCCATGCTTCCCTGTGACCCTGACCCTGCCTCATCCAGCCCTCCGGGCAGCCAGTGGTTCGAGACTTCAGTCCCCAGAGCAGGGTCAGAGCAAGAAATGAAGGCTGGTCAGTACCCAGCTGGGCAGCCTGTCACTCCTCTATGGCCCTCGTAGGTGCCGGCAGCTGTCTTGGTGCTCCTCTCAGCCACTCACCATGGCCTGGGAACTGCCCAGCACCGCCAGCCTGGTGCGCTTCTGCCAGAAGCTGAACCGGCTGAAGTCACTGGAGGAGCCCACCAAAGAGACGCCACTGCAGCGCCACCTGACCACACTGGACCTGATCCTGCTGGGTGTGGGTGGCATGGTGGGCTCAGGCTTCTATGTGCTTACGGGCTCTGTGGCCAAGGAGATGGCTGGCCCTGCGGTGCTCGTGTCCTTCAGCATTGCTGCTGTGGCCTCCCTGCTGGCAGCCCTATGCAATGCGGAGTTTGGGGCCTGGATGCCCCACGCGGGCTCTGCCTACGTATTCACCTATGTGTCCATGGGAGAGCTGTGTGCCTTCCTCATTGGCTGGAACATACTCCTCCAGTATCTAATTAGTGGCGCTGCTGTGACCTGTGCCTGGAGCAGCTACTTGGACGCCATCTTCAGCCACAGAATCCACAGCTTCACCATGGCCCATGTGGGTATCTGGCAGGTGCCCTTCCTGGCACAGTACCCAGACTTCTTGGCTGCTGGCATGGTACTTTTGGCCTCTGCATTTGTATCCTGTGGAGCTCGTGTCCCTTCCTGGCTCAACCACATGCTGCTTCTCATCAACCTGCTCGTCATCCTCTTCATCATCATCCTGGGGTTTGTCCTAGCCCGCCCGCACAACTGGAGTGCTGATGAGGGTGGCTTTGCACCCTTCGGCTTCTCTGGTGTCATGGCCGGTGCCGCCACCTGCTGCTATGCCTTCATGGGCTTTGAAGACATTGCTGCCTCCAGCGAGGAGGCCCAGAACCCAAAGCGAGCTGTGCCTATGGCCATCACCATCTCCCTTGGCCTGGTGGCTGGTGCCTACATCCTTGCCTCCACTGTGCTCACCCTCATGGTGCCCTGGCACAGCCTGGACCCTGGCTCGGCGCTCACTGATGCCTTCTTCCAGCGGGGCTACAGCTGGGCAGGCTTCATTGTGACAGCTGGCGCTATCTCTGGTAAGGGGCCCTTCTGAGCAAGAAGGGAGGGGACAGTGTGGTGGGGCCCTGCCCTAAGCCTCCACTGAACACATCTCCATCTGGGCCTGTGTTCCCAGTTGCGTCCTGGGCCCAGGAAGGTGCTAATGATTAGACTCTCCACCCAGGCTCGTTGAGAGGGACCTACTCACCGCCCCTCCCAATCGTACACAGAATGTCAGTTCTGGGCATGTGCTGCCAGGTCCTTTCCTGGTGGAGGGACTCAGCCCTCATCAGATTCCCCAGTGGGTCTGTCACCTGAACTGGGCTGTCCCATTCCTGGGTGGTGAGGGGGAACAATCCAGTACCTTACATACACTCAGGCTCACTCTGAGAGCCCAGATAGACTCATGCCCGTATTCCCAAGAGGCCACCCATGCCCTGAGTCCCAGCAGAGGCCCCTGGTGGGATTGTTCACTGTGCTGACCAGTCTCCCACCCTCTGCCACAGCCATGAACACCATCCTGCTCAGTGACATCTTTTCCCTGCCACGCCTCGTACACGTCATGGCCACCGATGGGCTCTTCTTCCAGGTGTTTGCCCATGTGCATCCCCAGACGCAGGTCCCTGTAGTGGGCATCTTGGTATTTGGGGTCCTCATGGCTTTCCTGGCGCTGCTGCTGGACCTCCAGGGACTGTTCCAGTTGTTGTCCATCAGTGTATTGCTAGCCTACACCTTCCAGGCCACAGGCATTATTGTGCTACGCTTCCACAAGTCCCCTCCAGCCAATTCCCTGGACCCAGGCAGTCCTGTGGGCACAGAGCAGGCCTCAGCCCCTGAGCCCGGGCAGCTGCGACCAGCCCTGAGACCCTACCTTGAATGCCTGGGTGGGTGCAGACCTGGAGCTGCAGTGGCTTGGGCACTGAGTGTCCTGTTGGCCTCGGCCATCACTCTGGACTGCGTGCTGGTCTTTGGGAAGTCGGCCCTGCACCTCCCACCCTGGGGCCACACCCTGCTGCTCCTGCTCAGTTCCGTCGTGTTTCTGCTCAGTCTCCTCGTCCTGGGGGCCCACCAGCAACAGCACCGAGAGGACACCTTTCAGGTACTTCCTCCAGCCAGCACCCCTCACTCTCAGCCCAGCCAGCTCCCTTCACCCTGTAGTCCTCTGCTGTGGCAGGATGCACCAGGGCTCACGGGCCTGGGGAGGCCAGTACCCCATCCCCCTCTTTCTGCATGGTGAGTGGGCACTTGTCTCTGGAAACTCCAGAGGCAAAGAAAGGCTCTGTGGATTCCTGAGAAGGCCAGCAGCCCTTCCCTGTAGCCCAGCAGCCCTGCCCTTGCCCCCTCAGGTTCCCATGGTGCCCTTGACTCCAGCCCTGAGCATCCTCCTCAACGTCTTCCTCATGCTGCAGCTGAGCTCCCTGACCTGGCTGTGCTTGTGCATCTGGCTGCTGATTGGTGAGTGGGGGCCAGACTGGGACCCCGGGTGAGCGGCAGGAGGAGGGCAAGCAGGGAAGCTGGGCTGGGACCTGCCCCTCAGGCTTGTGCCACCCTTACAGGACTCGTGGTGTATTTTGGCTATGGCATCTGGCACAGCAAGGAGAACCGGCAGGAGCAGCCAGGGTTGACTGCCACACGCGGAAGCCTGGAGGAGACAGTGCAGACCCTGCAGCCCCTCAGCCAGGCACCGGCCCAGGACCCTGGCAACACAGAGCAGCCCACCAGTTCATGAGGACCGCTGGGGGCCTGCCTGCCCCCCTCACCTCCTCACGGGGACAGAGGGGCTAGCAGCTCCTTTTATCCAGGGCAGCTAGGGTTTGCAGGCCTGTCTATTCCAAGGAGTCCTCAGCTCCCCAGACCTTAGCCCAGGTGCCGAACTGCGAGTCTTTGGGAGTGGGCCATGGCCAGCGCTGGTGTGGTGGACTCTGTCCAGCACCTTCCAGTTTATGACCAACTCCAGCTACCTGGGCAGGTGAGCAGGGTGGGAAGGGAAGAGGCCTGCAGCCCCAGGGATCCACAATAATAACTGCTCAGTCACCCCCATGGCCTGCCATCGTGTCCACTGTGGTGTTCTTTGTGGCACTGAGTCCTCACCTGCCCCCAGGAACCAGACGATTGTCCCTAATCCACAGCAAAGATGCTGAGGTTCTGTAAGGGGGAGGCACTAGCCCTGGGACAGCCCTGAGTCAGGGACATGACCAGGCCAGGGTCCTGGGGTCCTGCCCTCAGGCCTGCCCTCAGATCAGTTCAGAGGGGACCTGCTCACACTCCTACACACATGAGGCATACAGGGGGTCCCTGACAGGGTGGGCCCAGGCTCCTTCCCAGGCATCCATCATGTCCCCTTGGGAGCGGATCCAGAGAGCAGAACCCGGACTCCTAGAAGGCCACCTAGAAAGGGCAGTGGAGTTCCTGGGTCCCCTCAGTTTCCCAGGGCTCCTAGACAGCAGGGCATGTGCCTGAGGCCCTGGGATGCAGAGGCCCACCTGCCCAGGTACACACATCATGCATCTCTCAGGCACAGGCCCACACGGCTCCCCTGGGGGCGCACAGCCACATGCAGACTGAGGCAACAGCTGTTTCCAAGCTCAGGGCCCACAGCTCCTGCTGCCTCTCTCCTGTCACCCCCTCAGGGCTTTGGGATGAAGGCTTGGGACAGGACACACGCGTGCAGCTGGGTGCACTAGCACTTGGACCCTACTTGGTGGCTGTGGGGCCCCATCCTTGGGGTCCCTAGGCTCACCTTCCACCCTCACTGGTCTCTCGAAGGCAATGCCACGTCTACCATAGACAGTTCCACCACCCCGTTCCTGCCTGTGAGGACCACACAGGAAGCTGCTGGCTCTGGCAGCTTTACTCCTTGACTCTCTGCAGCCTTGACATCAGCTTTCTCAGGGCCCCAGGACAGCCAGGTACACGTGACCCCACTCCAATAACCAGACCTCAGGGCCATGAACTCTCACCCCAGCCCTTCTGACCCCACCTCCCATAGACCCTGCTTTGGGGATTGAGAGGCAGCAGGGACCCCAAAGCCTTTGCGGGGGCTCCAGGTTCCAGATGATTCCGGATGCTGCCCAGCCTGAACCCCAGCCCTAGGCCTCCCCAACCTGGCCCATGTCACTCTACCAGCAAGCTGCCAGCATGCCCTGGTCACCAGGGACCCATAAGAAGGCAGCCCCTTGTCTCCCTGGCATGGGCACTCCCAAATCCCTGCCCCTCTCTGGGACCAAGAGAGGGCTGGACTCCTGCAGCCCCCGTCCCTCCCCTCCTGACTACGGGCCCGGGGACATGGGGAAATTCTCCAGCATGCTGAACTCAGGCCCCCAGGAGGATGCCAGAGCCACAACCTGGCCAGCCTGCTGGGGATTCCATGTGCTCTGCTAAGGACATTCTCTCCAGCCCCTGGGCTGCACCTGGGGTCTTGGTCAGAGCATGTCCTTGTGTAGTTGCCTCAGGCTGGGGTGGGCAGCTGGCCAGACATGCTCTCAGGTGTGACCTTAGGTAGCAGTGACATATTTGTCCAGATATACAGCCTCCCCACCCTATGGCTCCCTGCAGCCCAGTGAGCAGGGTGCTGGGCTTGGGGGTCACCAAGGAGACAGACAGAAGGTCCCAGAGGATCCCAATGCCCACCAACTCAGCCCGTCCACCTTCCTCCCCATCCCAGCCCCCACAGCCCAAGGGTTCCACCAGGAAGCCGCTGGTGCTCACAAGCTGAGTGGTTATGGGCCCAAGAGGTGCCTGTGCCCTTGCCTGGGGTCCCAGGGAGTTGGGTCATCTGCCCACTGCACTCATTCCACGGATGAGGCCCAGAGCTGGGAGGGGACATGGCCTAGGACCCCAGCACCAGAGCAGCTGAGACAGCTCCTTTTCAGGCTGCTTTCTCCCCCTGCCTTGGACTCTGGCTGCACAGAACCAAACTTCCCTGCCTGAGAGGCCTACGCTGAGCCGCTCTGGCTGTGGCTGTTGCCCCCTCCCACCCCTCACCCCTGCTGGCCTCCACTCACCCTGGCCTGGCTTCTCCCTCTCCAGCGAGGAGGGTGTTGAAGCCGACCTCAGTGAGCTGGAGCAGGCTCTGGGCCTCCGCGCCTGAGGCCTCCCCCCAGTGAGTGGCTGTCCTGGGAGCAGGAGAGTCTTGTGGCCTACTCTGCCCAGTCCTGGGCTGGCCTGGCCCTCACAGGCCTCATCTTACTCATCCATTGACTCCATCCACCCCCAGCCTGAGTCCTGGGTCTCAGCCCTGTGTCATTGCTGAAGACACAGTGGACAAGCAAGCTGTGACTTGCTGCTCAGAATCTCCCTGCCTGCTGAGGGGACGGGGACAGAAGGGTCCCTAAACAGACACCGGCAGTGGGGGTGGAGGGAGGTGGGGGCAGGCCTGGGCTGTGGGGTCCAGAGAGGGGACTCACTCCCCTGGGAACCAGGGGCTTCCTGCCAGGAGGCTCTCAGGCTGGTTTTCCAGGTGACAGTAAGGAGTTTGAGGCGGAGACATAGGGCAGCGAGAGCACAGAGGAGCGGGGACAGGGCGTGGGCGGGTCCAGCCCTGCATGGTCATGAAGGGCTGGGGAGGTCAGCAAAGCCATGCCAGGCTGGGCCCAGCGAGCAGTGTCAAGGGGCATCACCTCCAGGCCTGGGGGCTGTGTGCACATGTGCATGAGGGTGTTGAGGTGACATGCGGGGGCAGAAGGATGAGGAGTCTGCTTAGGAGACTTAGACATGACATTGCATGCAGTGCAAGATCCTTGAGTGCATCCTGGGTCAGAAAACAAAAGATGTGTAACTATTATTGGCACAGCTGGGGCAATATAAATATTAGATCTGCCAATGTTAGATTTCTTGAGTGTGACAAGAGGACAGCAGTCACCTGGGGACAGTCCTCATTCTCAGGACAGCACTGAGAAGGGTCAGTGTCTGAATATCTGCCACTTACTCTCCCAAAGTTTCCTGTGAAATCTGAATTTATCTGCTCCCTCTAGAGAGGCACGGAGAAAGCAGGTGGGGCAAAATGGTAAAAAATAAAGAAACCCAAACATTGTGAACCCACACAAAGGCTATATGGGTTTTTACGGTACTAATCTTTGAAGTTTAGTATAGATTTTCATAATTTTTTAGATAAAATATTGAGGGAAAAGTAAAAAAGAAAGCTCCCTGTGGTGTGGAGGGAGATGCTGGAGGCAGAGTGGAGAAGGGGCTGGGTGAGGGGTCCCCATGTTCCCTCTGCTCTAAGAAAAAATGGACTGATATATGAAATTGTCCTGCAAAACATGCTTATTCAATATGATGAATGGTTATTATCAGAAGCTTTAGTGTAATGGAAATTCCTCAGGGTTTGCAGTCTGACGGGCCTGGGACCAAATCCTGATCCATCAATGTTAGATCCTGGATTCTGAATCCAAGATCAACACTAGTCTAGACACAATGTTCTACTTCCTGTTCCTTCCCTGTTACTGTTAGTCTCCTCTGCCTGGCCCAGATGCGATCCTCAGCTGTAAGGGAAACACTTCTGAATCCTCACAGTCCACATAAAAGCCTTCCCAGGACTCAGCCCTGTGTCCTTGTGAAACACGGCTAATACCTACCAGGCAGGGTCACTGTGAGAGGGGATGACATGACAGACCCCACAGAAAGGGCCTGTGCAGAAACAGACTCAGTGCTGGTTCTCTTCCCTCAACCTCTCTGGTTTTCATTTTTTATTGAGGAACAACATTTATGCTGCAAAGGGCACATGGATTAAGGGCAGGGCCCAGTGAATTCTCAGAAACAGCATACACCTACGTAACCAGCCCCCCATCAAGAAATAGAGCCAGCCCCCAGAAGCCCCCTTGTGCCCCTTCCCTTCTCTGTTTTAATAGTTTGGGGAGTAATGACATTGTCATCCATAGGAGAGAAGCTGTCCTAAGGAGCTTCTTCGAGGCCCTGTGTGTGTAAGTAAAAGAAGTCAGGTTCTCAGAAAGTGACAATGAGCTGCCTGGTCCTGGGTGTCTCCTCAGGATGTCCAGGTGAGCAGAGGGTTTGAGGACCTCGCCAGCTCAGTGAAGGTCATTCATCCAGGGCTTTGCATAAAGACTGCTGCCCACAGAGTGGAGCACAGAACAGAGTTGCTGGCAGTCTTCAGACCGTCCCCACCAGTGTCTGCCCCTAAATGACTGTGGAGTGTGGCTTCCTAATCTTCCATCAGCCACTTCACTTCCACACGGAGGGTTCTGGGCCTCGCCATGCCTTGTTACCCCTGAGTCTTCACTGAGTCCCAGTGTCAACTGCTGGTAAGTCCTATGGAGCCAGACTTCATGATGACTCAGACACCCGTACCCTCCTCAGCCCCCATGGTCCGAGCAGTAACCAGGGCCTTCCTCTGCTCTCCCTCACTTATGTAACAGGAACTCGTATGCTGTGCTGCACATTGAGCTGGACACAGGGTCAAGATGCCCAAAGTCCCTGCCCTGGTGACCTCAGGAGACAAAATAAAAGCTGGTGTGCCATTGGCATTCCCATACTCAACTTGTGAGAACCTAACTGACACAACTTTTTGGGAAGGCAATTTGTCCTTATGCATGGAGAGCCTTAGAACTGCCTCTGACCTTTGACCCAATGGTCTGACTAATCTGCTCTACAGAAATATCCAGAGACACAGAAAAAGATTGATGCCCAACGATGTTCACTGAAATGCTGTTTATAACACAAAAAATGGAAATAATCTAAATGCCCAACAACAAGGGATGGTTAACTGAGATTTGGCACTCTGCAAACACTAAAGCCAAGTGTTCAAAGAACTTTTAAGACTTTGTAAAAATGCACATGATTAGTAAACTGGGAAAATTCGGATAAAAATTCACGTGGTTTGTCTGGCAGGTCCTCAAAAGTGTAAACATGGAGGTGAGCATGTGACCCAGCAATTCCACTCCCAGAGAAATGGAAACATACGTCCACACCAACACCCGTACTCAGATGTTCATGACAACATTCCTCTTAATATCCACAAGGTGCAAATGTCCACCAGCTGATGAATGGATAAATACTGTGGGACACCTATGCAATGGAATATGATTTGGCAATACAGAGGAATGAAATTTGAGGTGATGAAAATGTTCTTAAATTGATTATGGTGGTGGCTGCCCACCTCCATGACTACACTAAAAGAAATCAAATTGTGGGCTTTAAATAGGTGAATTGTATCTCAATACAGCTGTTTAGAAGAGAATGGAATGAAGCAGCATGCTACTGCGGGAACGGATCATGTAGCAAGGGGACGTGTCCTGCTACAACATGGATGGACCTTGACAACGTTATGCTGAGTGAAAGGAGTCGGTCACAAAAGACCATTTTGCACGATTATGTTTACACAAAATGTCCAGAATAGGTAAATCCAGAGACAGAAAGTAGATTCGAGGCTGCCCAGGGCTGGGGGAGGGGAGGCATTGGAGATTGACAGCTACAGGGTCTGGACTTCTTTTGTAGGTGACAAAAATGTTCTAAAATTGATTGTGGTGATGGTTGTACAACTCCGTGGATACACTAAGACCTGTTGGATTGTCCACCACTTTAATAGGGTGAATTGTATGGTATGTGAATTATATCTCAAGAAAGTTGTTAGAAAAAAATGTCATATTGTTTGAGCCAAGTTGTGTACAAAAACATGTATGAATGTACATGAAAATAAAAAGATCCAAAGCACCCCTGGCATATTGATAATGTTTATCTCTAGGTTGTGGGTTCATGTATTTTTATTTTGTTTATATTTCTCTGCATTTTCCACACTTTCTAATCTAAGTATGCATTACTTTTAGAATCAGAAAAATAAATAGTACTTAAAAACACAACACAGTACTGGCTAAAAATCAGCTGTGTGCATGGCGTGCTTGGAGCCCTGAGGAAGGAGGGTGCTATAGACTGAATTTTCCCCCCAAAACATCATATGTTGAAGCCCTGTCAGTGTGAATGTGTTTAGAGAGAAAACGTAATTAAGGTTGGGGCTAGCCCCATAACCAAGTGGTTAAGTTTGCACACTCTGCTTCGGAGGCCAAGGGTTTCAAAGATTCGGATGGACATGGCACCACTCATCAAGCCATGCTGAGGCGACATTCCACATGCCACAACTAGAAGGGCCCACAACTGAAAAATATACAACTATGCACTGGGGGCATTTGGGGAGAAAAAAGCAGGGAGAAAAAAAAAGGAATTAAGGTTAAATGATGCCATAAGGGTGGGGCCGTGACCCACAGTAGAATTAGTATCCTTATAAGAGGAAGGACCAGAAAGCTTGCTCTCTACCTGCCACCATGTGAGGACAAAGTAAGATGGCAGCCCTCTGCAAGCCAGGAAGAGAGGCTTCACTAGAAATCAACCCTCCCAGACCTTGATCTGGGACTCCTGGCCTCCAGAACTGTGAGAGGTCAATGAGGAAAAGTTCTCTACAACTCAAGTAGCAGATGTTTATTTGGGCAATTAGAACTGCAACTCGGGAGACAAAGATTCAGGCAGAAACCCAAAAGGTGTTGCGAGGAAGACGAAGGAGGCAAGGGTTTATAAAGGCAAAAAGAGAGAAATTACACAGGATGTTTTGCAAAATTTGTGACTGGTGCTGGCAACAACTGTTACTTCTTGGCTATACGTGATTGGTTGCTAAGGCCGTTTCCAAGGCAGAAAGCTCTTATCCATGGGAGTAAGCACACTTCTTGAGAGAAGGTCAAGATGACAACAACGAAGCACAGTTCAAAAGTGACAATCCCTCTGGGTAGAGATGGGGTGTATGTGCATAAGCCCCATTTCCTTAGTGGCCTCCCAGCTCCATTTCAGAAGCCTTGACATGTGTTACTCCATTTTGTTGTCACAGTCCATGTTGTCAACGGAAAACATTGTAAATCAACTGTTTTATTTATTGATATTTCCCTCATTGCCAGGAAGGCTCATTCCTGGAAAGTCATGTCCCTCATGGGGGAAAAGCGAGGTGCTCAATCATCAATAGGAGTAACGCAGTCAGAGGCTCTGGCTGCATGTGAGCAATAAGGAGGCAGTCAGGAAATAAGTCTTAGGCATGGTCTCTATCTGGAGAAAGTATCAAGTCCTTTTTTGGAGTTTCAAGATTGGTTGATCATCTCAAGTCGCTGAGCAGTCATTATTCTGCAGGTAGAGACAGACACACAGCATTGAGAAAGGCAAATGTTTAGTATCTTGAAGGCTCCAAAGATCATGCAAATCAGGACAATAGTTATTAGTATAACTTGGAGCAGATATGAGTGAGTAGTAGCCTAAGAAGCTTAAATGTAAATACACATACAAAAAATTCCAATAATAATCATAGACTATATTTGAAGTCCTGGTCTCATCCAAGACCCTCTGCCTGAAGGAAGCCAGCTGAAAACACTGATAGGGAACCAGAGGGTGTCATTAAAAGATACTGCACAGGAGACATCCTGTGCTATTTTTATAATTTTTCCAAGGTCTAGCTCAACATCACCAGAAGAGTTGATACAGATACAGTAGGAAATGTTGGCTACAACACAGATGCCACCCTATTCTGCAAGGAGATAACTGAGTGCCATTCGATAATCTAGTACAACCCTCGCTAGAGAATCTAGGGGTCATTGTTATTGTGCTAAGGCTCGAGAAACAGAATATGCCAGTTTAGTTATGGTTAGGGATATATTTTTTATCAACAGCTCATTACAGGCAACAACAATCCAAGGGACAAAGCCTTTGGCAATGGCAAGCAATGGAGAGTAGATGGGGTATAGAAAGGGGTCTCCAAGTCTCACCTGGACCTATGAGATGGCGGTTAGGTTTCTTTTTTATCAAGAACCGGAAGTGGAATTTTATCCTAAGGAATTATCTTGTCATATGCCAGCTGTCTAGACATTCATAAACCCGTGGTTCCCCACAGTAATCACACACAAAGATGTACCCAACAGGGGGCACACAGAATGCAATGTCTTCTAGTTCTGTAGCAGTGTCAGTGGTCAGGAGCACTTGGTAAGGTCCTTTCCAATGGGGCTCAAGGGCTGTCTTTCTCTGATGATGCTTCCAGGATACCCAGTCACCAGGCTCTAGCCTGTGACCAACATCATCCTTTAAATCAGAATCCAGGAAAGTGTCTTTAACCTGTTGATGATGGGCTTGAGCATAAAACAGTAGAGACTCACAGTAGCTGGTCATACACACATAAGACAACAGGGGAGCAGCAGAAGGCTGTGTGCCAGCAGACACTGACCTGCTGGTGACTGTCTCATGGAGTTAATTCATATTTTCCAAAGAGGGCACAGTGAACAGGCTGCACGAAGGCAATATCTTAGACCGGGGAGTCCAGTCTACAGTAAATAGCAAACCTCAGAGACAATTAACAGGACTAGAATCTAATATGTATAAATGTGCAAACATAGTTTTTCTCTCTTCAATTACCCACAACTTTTTTTTTTGCCAAAGATAATCACAGTAAAAGTAATTCATTTATATTAAAAACTTGGCCTGATTATTTATACAAGTGAAAATAAGAATACTCACTGAAAGTTTCTGAATTCTGGAGGGATCAGGTAGGGAGAAAAGGTAAGTGTGTTACCTTTGTTTTCAAAGATACATCTTACCAAATTGTTGATAGCTTGAAAGAAAAGAGTTCTTTAAACCTGTAAAAACAAAACATTAGAACATCCTCCTCAGGTAATGTAGTCCCAGGTAATTAAGACTTGTTCTGCTTGAATTCATTTTTCCATTAGTTTTCTTGACTTTGCCTAATGATTGAGGATGATAAGGCCAGTGATAATCCCAAGAAGTTTACAGAGTTTTCAGTTAGATTCCTATGATTGTCCAGTGAAGTGGGTGCCTTTGTCACCGGAGGTTGTGGAAGGTGCATCCCAAGTGGGAAGCACATGTTCTAGCAGTTTCTTTGCCATTGTGAGGGCATTGGCTTTGTGGTGAGGGAGAGGCTTTAACCCATCCAGAAAACACATACAATAGCAAGAACATATTGATGAGCCATAGGAAGTAGCAGTTGAATGAAGTCCAGCTGCAGGTGCTCAAAAGACCCAGAGGGAGGAATACTGAGGCCTCTGGGAGAGAAATAGTCTTTCCTATAGTGCGTGAAGGAGTGTAAAAACTGAAAAATGGAATTTTCCAGAGAGCTTGGAAGAACCCAGTGGCCCTCTTGGGTTTTCCATGGCCCCGACTATTGAATTTACAGCCGTTGTTTACCCACTTTCATTTATCTTATTCAGGAGCAGACTGTTGCCTTGTTATAAGGACATCAGGAGGGTGAATGTCTGGCAGTGAGGGACTCTTCTTTGCAGAGGCAGAATGGACTTCGTCCACATGTGCCCATCTTTATAGATTCCGTGGTTGCTGCCTTTGCATGAAAGTCAGCTAAGGAGCTTTCTTGATGGTCAGTGTGACCCTAAATTTTGATGACAGACAAAATTTTATCCCAAGGCATGTTAGACTCCCAGGAATTTCACATAATTTCTGGAACTCATAAGATATACTTGTAAAGGCATCCCATAAAGAAGGCTTACCTGCTTATTTGACAATGTTTCCCATGTAATTTAACATATCAGATAAACCTAATTATTTTAACACCCCTCATTCTATATGTAGAGAAAATCAATCTTTTGACATGTCTCAGGGATCCTCTGAAAAATCACAATGAGAGCTACAGGTCAAAAAGACAATTTAGAATCTGATTTTGGGAAGTTTGTCAAAAATATCAAAGAAGGCCTTCAAATACTTGCTTAAATAGGATCACACATCATTATGAAATGATACTTAATTATCCATTTAACCAAGGTGACAAAAAATTTCAAAAGCAAATACAGAAGGTTACAAAGCTGCAAAACCTTAGCTCTTTGTAATGGAAATACTCAGCTTTTAACATAAAGCACAGCAAATTATTTTGATAAAACATAAAATTCATGCCTTTTGGCCAGAGTACTCAAAGACCAAGAAAAACTTTTCATAATCTCTTTATCAGGAGTAGATTAAAAGCCCAAGAGACCTTGTCCTTATAACAAATGCATGGAGAAAATTAAGTTTCAATTTTGCACCAGCTTACTTTTGATATTAAAACTCATTTGCTTAATTGAATTCATTCAATCTTAGCCAGCTTGACCACACACAAGACTCTTTCCTCAGGGTTCCTCTTCCACAAACTTCCTTTTTTACCTTCAGAATTTGTCCTTTCTTCTTTCTCACAACCAGTTTTACTTTAGGACAAATTTAACCTCTTACAAAAATATCTCCATTCCTTGTACCTTCTTTTACTGAAAACATATTTCTCATAGCATAAATTTTTTTAATGTGGCATGAGATGTGTTTACTAGTAGATCCAAGCATCATTTATTTTTTCTGTAATAAGAAGCCAAAAGTAGATCAACACCTGTGCAGTAATAACCTTTTTCCTGTTTTAGCTTATCTGGAGATCTGTTTTATCTTTTCAAGATGTTCAATGAATTTTCCATCTTTTACTTTCATTTAGCAAAACTCTAAGCTTTCAAGTTACCAAAAGATTTGGAGAAGCTATTTTAAAGTACACAGCACTTAAAATGCCTCATTTCATTAATATCTATATAGTTCATTTTCTCTTAACAATCATACTAGATTATTCATGAAAATTTCATGAGACATTAAACCAGTTAGCTATCATTTTAAGTTAATCTTTTCTTGCTGACAAATTTTATGAGTGATAACATGAGCTTATTTGATTAACAACCCAGGTAGAATAAAAGTTGTATGTTTCCGTTATGTCCAGTGCTGATAACTCTGAAGACATGTCTATTTTAATTAAACCAACAAACTTAAGCAAGCTTTGCTTGGCTATTATTATGACAAACAAAAATGGCAAGCAACAGGATATGTTGGAGAATATGAGGAAGGCATTTGGTGTAAACCTAATTCAGCCTGAACTTGTTTTTCCAAAAGGCCCTAACATGGCCATTGAGCATGCATTGTATATCTGCTTTAAGCATTTGCTATGCCCCAAAGACAAGAACAAATGGCCTTAAGATAAAGGGGCAACTTCCCCCACATTGGCATTTCCTTAAGGATGAGCATCTCTCCCTAGGCTAGAAACTGATTGCTATGGTCACTTGTGACCATGCAGGTCAAGACAGCAGACCTGCTCTGTCCACTGAGAACACAGACCTACTACCCGCTGTGTTCATCAATTGCTGTGTCAACAGAGCAGTCTCATGACTGTTGTAAAAGGGACATTTCAATCATATGTGAAACAAGTTCTTTGAGGGTATATAACTACTCTGTACACCCCACCTCTTCAGTGCCCCTCCTTCCTTGAGGAAGGAAGGCCCTGGGCTATATTGTCCTCACACTGGCTCAGAAGAAACTCACCCCAATTTTCATTTATAGATTGTGGATTATTTTCATCAACAATTATTTTATATCATGTTAACTTGAAAAACATTTGGGTCAGTGTCTATTTTATTTAGGAATAATTTACGTAAGTTCTTACTTTAAGTTCATTAGCTAGAGCTCTTTTTAGAAATCCATTTTTTGTTTATACCATCTGGTGGTACAGCAGTATCACACATGTATAACGTACGTACATGTATATGGAGTCACACAGACAGAGGCCTTAGAGCTTTCATTTGAAAAATTATAGCAGTGAATCAGGTACAATTCAGAACTCACCAGTTTATAAAGGATTCTGTCTCTAGCAGATGGAACAAGTTAAGGTCATGTGCTCAAAAGTTTTTGTTGTTGTTAATATTTGTGGAGAAGACGTTTAAGATTTATCTTTGCTGGAGATAAGGAGGATATGAATTAGATTCAGGGGAGAAAGCCTCTCTAGCAGCCTGCATTTCAAAGGAAACATTTTCCCCTTTTTGTATTTTAACCTCAGGCTTTTCTGTTTGAGGAGCCAGGTTTAGTCTCAGGTGACTGTGGGCTATCTCCTGGGGTGTTTTCATTCTACAGATATGGGAAAATTTACAACTTTAAATGACAGAGAGAAAAAAATGAAAGTTTTTTCCTAGGAGTTTCAGGGTAATTGGGGTTTCAAATTTTCCTGCAGTCTCAGGAATGGCGAATGGTTTAAATAGGAATGTTCCTGGAGAGGTTCCCAGGCTTTGAGTCAGATGGCAGTGTTTAGGATGGTGAAAGGGAGTGGGTGGAATCTGAACTGCCTGCAGAGCTGCACTTTCAGATTTGCAAGGCTTTGTAAGATAAAGATATTATTCTCAATGCCTCAGAAATTGGGTTGTAACTTAAATGAAAACATAGGTTCATTTACCTGACCAATTATGTTATCCCTAATTTACTTCTTTCACTGCGGGTAAACAGTTTTTTTTTTTTAACTTAGGGAGGAATGGCTGTTTAAAAATTCCTATCAGACTCTGAATATCAGCTTTGAATTTGGCCAATTTTTGACCACAGAGCTGGTAAAGAAAAAGATCCTTGTAAAGATCCTGTTAGTTTTTGCCTTAGAACAACAGTAAATAATTCTGACAGTATTAAATAATCTCATTAATTCTAATTTTAGTTTCCCCTAGGCTGTTTAAGAGGAAACAAAGCAGTTTACTAGGAAAATGCTCAGAGTCTCATTAACTGTGGAAGGGGCCCATCCAGGGGCCTCCTACAAGAGTAGAAATGAGGGTGTCAGTTCACTAACTTGATGGGCTTCTGTTTATGGTTGTGTAGTCTTTTCTTTTATGTCCCTCCTATATCTTTAATTTTTTGCTAGCTTTTGGCAAAAAAACCTTCAATGAAGCCAAAGCTGGGGACCTGAGTGTTACTGTAGATATTTGATAAGAACACGATTGCCTTTTGACTTCTTCCCGTCAAAGACACGGCTGAATCTTCTCAATTTGCTGTTTTCTTGTTTAACCTGAGGGCTGACTTAGGGGTCTCAAGGATTTGCTAGCTTGTTTTCCAGAAGAAATAGAATGCATTTGCAGAGGCTGTGATCACAGGGTGGTCGGCCCCCAGCCGCTGTTGATGCCCCCAAGTCAGATTGCCCAGGAGCTTATTGGGAGTGACCCTTTGTTTCTCCAAAGCTCCTCCTGCCAAGCCCCTTTGCTCCATAAAACCTCCTTTTTCCTGCTCATCTTAAGGTGGGTTTGAGAAAACTCATGCTCCCACCTTCTCATTTTGGCCAATTCAAATCAACCTTTGTCCATCTCCAAGCACTAATGTCTCCTTGTTTGGCTTACTGTGCAATGAGCACACAAACTTGAGATTAACAGGTTCAGTATCAAAGCCATTTTAGAATTCTGAAGCCTTTCCTTTTTTTTTTTTTCCTTTTGGTGAGGGAGATTGGTCCTGAGCTAACATCCATCGTGAATCTTCCTCTTTTTGCTTGAGGAAGATCGTCCTTGAGCTAACATCTGTGCCAGTCTTCCTCTATTTTGTATGTGGGACTCTGCCACAGCATGGTTTGATGAGTGGTGTGTAGGTCTGAGCCCAGGACCTGAACCCATGAACCCAGGGCTGCTGAAGTGGAGCACCTGAACTTACCTACAGTGCTACCGAGGCGGTCCCTTGAATCCTTTGCTTTTAAGTGCATCTTTTAAATGATCTTGTGTAATTAGAATGTTCCCCCTACTGGCCATTGTGATTTTAAATCATCTTTAGTAATTTTGGTCCATTGATATAGAAATTTATAAGAGAACAGACCTTAGTTCTTAAACATAAAGCTAGCTGGAGTTCCTGAGGGAGAGAATTCTTGGGAAACTTTAGAAAATGAAGTCCCACGTGAAATAAAAGCACACAGACAGGAATGACAATAAAGGAACTCCTCAATTCAGTGAGAGTACTCACCGACCAGAGAAAAAACTCCACTGAGGGATCCCCTCCTGTGGCAATGGCCACCACACAGGACTGAGACAGTCACCTCCTGGGTGGTCACCCTTGATCCCAAAAACAGGCACCAACTTTGACCAAATGGACGGAGGTCAGAACCCGAGAGGACTCACAGTTGGAAGGGTCGGTGATTCACGGAAACCATGAGCCCCGGGTGGCTTGTGTAGTTACCGTACCTGCTTCCAGGGGCAGCTGGTCCATGAAGGTGAGATCACTTCAGGTCCCACTTTCTGACACCGTGTATGTTAACCTAAAAGTCAAAAAGCCAAAATAAGAGGCAGAGAGGTGTTTATTCGGGGATCACAGAATTGCAGTCCAGGGAGCAGAGATTCAGGTAGAAACCCAAATAGTGTCCTGCTAAGGAGTAAAAGTCAGGGGCTTTTTTTTTTAAATTTAATTAATTTATTTATTTTTAAATGCAGTGACATTGTTTTATAACATTATATAGCTTTTGGATGTACATCATAATATATTTTGAATAAGTCAGGGGCTTTAAAGGCACAGAGGGAGGTTTGCATTACAAAGAATGTTAACTGGGATTGGAGGCAGAAAACTGATCTTGGCTAAAAATAATTGATTGCTCAGGCTAGCCAGAGAGAGGCAAACGTCCATCACTGTGAGGAGCTGCAGGTGTCTTGCAGCGTTACTCAGTTCAGATGTTCAGATTCTGCCCCATGAGGACCTGCATAAGACCCATGCCCTTCATGGCTTCCCAGCTCCATTTAGGAGCCCTCAGTCATAAGTGACTCTGTCCTCCTTCACATTTACAACCTCAATCAGGAAATACACAGGGCGCCATCTTGGGGGAAACACTGGTCTCCCAAATCTTCCTCTGTTGACCAGGCTTCATCTCTCTGGCGCTCAGCCCTTACCACCCCTGGAGTTCTTTCTTGGAAACAGTTTGGTGCTTTATCTTTTATTTTCACAACAACTTTATTCACACACCATAATACTCACCAACTGAAAGTGTGCACTTCAGTGGGTTGTAGTACATCCACAGAATTGTGCAACTACCACCACTATCTAATTTCAGAACATTGTGATCACCCCAAAGGGAAACTCTGTCCCCATTAGCAGTCACTTCCCACTCCGCTCTCCCCCATCCCCTGGCCACCACTAATCTCTCTGTCTCTGTGCATTTGCCTGTTCTGGACATTTCATATCAATGGAATCATTCAATATGTTGTCTTTCGTAACTGGCTTCTTTCACTTAGTATAATGTTCTCAAGATTCATCCATGTTTTATCACTACTTTATTCGTTCTCATGGAGCAATAATATTCCAGTGTATGGATAGTTCACATTTTATTTCTCCATCATGAGTTGATGGACATTTGGATGGCTTTTCCTTTGGGGCTATTAAGAGTAATGCTGCTATGAAAGTCACATACAAGTTTTTGTGTGGACATCTATTTTCATGTCTTGGGTGCATACCTAGGGGCGGAATGGCTGGATCACACACTAACTTCATGTTTAACTTTTTTTTTTTGAGGAAGATTAGCCTTGAGCTAACATCTGCTGCCAATCCTCCTCTTTTTGCTGAGGAAGACTGGCCCTGAGCTAACATCCATGCCCATCGTCCTCTACTTTATATGTGGGACACCTACCACAGCATGGCTTGCCAACTGGTGCCATGTCCACACCTGGGATCTGAACCGGTGAACCTCAGGCTACCGAGAAGTGCAGCGTGCAAATTTAACCTCTGCACCACCAGGCCGGCCCTCATGCTTCACTTTTTAAGGAACTGCCCAGTACTTTTCCAAAACAGCTGGACTATCTTACATTCCCACCAGCAGTCTAAGAGGATTCCAATCACTCCACATCATCTTCAGTGCTTGTTCTTATCTGATTTTTTGGCTGTAGGCATCCTAGGGGGTGCACCGCGCTGTAGTTTTGATTTGCATTTCCCTAATGACTAATGATATCAAGAATCTTTCCGTGTGCTTTTTGGACATTTGTATATATTCTTTGGAGAAACGTCCATTCATATCCTTTGTCTATTTAATTTTTTTTTGAGGAAGATTAGCCCTGAGCTAACTACTGCCAATCCTCCTCTTTTTGCTGAGGAAGACTGACCCTGAGCTAACATCCACGCCCATCTTCCTCTATTTTATACGTGGGACGCCTACCACAGCATGGCTTTTGCCAAGTGGTGCCATGTCCACACCCGGGATCCGAATCAGCAAACCCCAGGCTGCCGAGAAGCGGAACTTGCAAACTTAACCTCTGCGCCACTGGGCCAACGCCTATTTTTTTTTTTTTTTTTTTTTTGCTGAGGTAGATTTACCCTGGACTAACATCTGTTGCCAATCTTCCTTTTTTTTTGCTTGAGGAAGATTAGACCTGAGCTGACAGCTGTGCCAATCTTCCTCTAGTTTGTATATGGGTTGCTGCCACAGTATGGCTGATGAGTGGTTTCGGTCTGCACCTGGGATCTGAACCGATGAACTCAGGCTGCCAAGGTGGAGCATGCCACGCTTCACTACTGTGCCATGGTGCTGGCCCCCATTTGCCCATTTTTAAATTGGGCTATTTATCTTTTTATTGTTGAGTTGTCAGAGTTCTTTATCTATTCTGGATACAATCACCTTATCAGATATACGCTTTGCAAACATTTTTCTCCCATTCTGTGGATTATTCTCTTCTCACTTTCTTGATGGTACCCTTTGAAGCATACAAGTTTTTAATTTTGATGAAGTCCAACTCATTTATAATTTTATTAGGTTTCTTGACATTTTGGTGTCATATTTAAAGACACCATTGGGCGGAGGGTGAGATGAGTAATGGAGGTCAGCTATATGGTGATGGATGGAAACTGCATTTTGGTGGTGAGCACGCTGTAGTACATGCAGATGTTGAATTCTAATGTACACTTGAAACCTATACAATGTTATAAACCAATGTTACCTCAATAAAAATAAAAAATAAAAGAAAGAAACCATTACTTAATCCCTAATCATGAAGATTTGCTCCTGTTTTCTTCTAAGAGTTTGTTGGGAGTTTAGCTAGACTATTCCATAGCATGCAGCCTCAGCATCCATTTTGTGTGGCAGGGGCCTTGAAGTGACACTGGCCCCTCCCGAGAGTGCACACCCTAGATAACCACCAGCAGAGTCAGAGTACCTCTCAGTTCCTGATATGACTCGTGCAACTGCCCTTCTGAGAAGCATTCTCTCCACCTCCCAGGGCCTTACCCCTGTGTGCCCCTTAGATAAGACCCCTGGGAAGCTTACCTAAACCTCTTTTTCATTTGAATTGGCCAATCCAGTCTTAACCTGAGAACCCCAAAGCATTCCACCTGCGGATCTCAATAAGGAACATGCCCCAGGTCCTGCCCTGCTCTGCCTGCCCTCTGCCTTAACCTCTGATGTGGCCCATCAGGGTGTGCTGTGGACCTTCTCCAGGAGCCGTAAGTAACAGACTTCTCTATTTCAATTCCTTCCTGGTCTTTCGTTGAACAGAGAACAGAACCATCCAATACCCCAGGGCTCTACATCACAAATGATAATTTGACACAATCTCAACACCTATCTTATTGTGCTTTGCAGATACTGATTTTTTACAAATAGAAGCTGTAGGGGAGGAGGCAGAATTCCTCTCTTTTCCCCTTCTGACTCTTATGGCTGGTCAAAGAAGTAAAAATGACCTAAGGCTGGTTGGGAGGAGAAAGTCAAACAAAGTTTAATAAGTGTACATGGAGAATTCACATAAGCATCAAGAATTCCAAAGACAGTCAGGCAAAATCAGGTATATATGTCTTTCTGTACTAAGCAGTGGAAGATGGAGGTCTGAGACTTCAAAGGGAGAGAAGGCAATTTTCAGGAAGATGAAAAGAGTTCATATTTGGTAAACAAATGTTTCAATTGTCCATCTATAGACAGTGGGCCCTGGACAAGAGATCTTTTGATAAAATGGCCCTTGCTAGATGCCTTCCTGCCTACAACACCTAGAATCATCTATAAGAGCTCCTTCTGGGACAGGCCTTTCTATCTTAAGTTCCTTTAAGCAATTTGGGGGGAGGTCAGATGTTCTTCTGAGCCTTGATTGTCTTCAGCTTGAAATAATCCACATCCCAGAGTGGCACCTCTTGGGGTGTCCTGCCCTGAACCCCATCAATTCCCTCTTCTGAAACTTCCCTGGAAGTTTCACATATTAAAAGCTAAGCAAATGACTGTGGAGAGAGAAAATGAGTTAGTAGCCAAGTAGTAAGAAATCTGCAAAGGGAGAAAAGGACATGGATTAGAATGAGGATGAACAAGTGGAAAAGAAGGGGTCAGAGCCCGTCTCCTCACACCACATTAACCCAGTTCCTGATCCTGGGAATAAGTCAGTCCAGTAAAATGCGTGAGCTTAATTCATCTGATGGAAAGTGTGAATCTTCTCTTTTAATAGGTGTAAGTTACATGCTACTTGCCCTGTTTGATTCACATTAAAGCAACATTTTTCACTGATGAATGCACAAGCTCCTCCTTGCTGGGCAGTCAGTGTGTCCACGGCAGGTGGATTTTGGAAGACCACAGAGGCT
>NW_025793623.1:0-3279 GCF_021613505.1 Equus quagga | reverse complement strand
AGGCCACAGTAGTGGCAGTGAGCTGAGCTGGTTAAAAAACCCCACTCACCAGCCCACCAAGATTGAGTAGATGACCTCAACTCAGGGGCTAATTATAGTCCTTATCCAGAATGGTTTTCATAAAACATTAAGGGGCAGGAGAACTTTCCTGGGAAGCAGGTGAGGGGACAAGCTAAGAGGTGGGAGCCAGGTCTCTACTCTCATAGGGGAGAGTTGGCTGAAGAGAATGAAATAGACCCAAGGACACAAGAGTCACACAGAGAAGATAAACTTTGACAGCATTTAAGTCCCAGGAGACAGACAGTGCATAGTATTTTCATGTGTGGACTTGGAGTCAGACTGCTTAGCTAACCTTGGGAAACAGCCTCTCTCAACTTGAGTTTCCACTTTTGTAAAAAGAAGATAATAATAATAGCACTTAACTCATGGAGCTGTTGTAATTGAACAAATTAATACATGTGAAGCACGTTGAACAATGCCTGGCACATGGTTGTCTCACAATAAATATTAACTATTATAAGCTACTCCAGTTGTCCAGGAGGCTCTCTCCACCCTTGGCCCTCCTTTGATTTGGTCACCCGAGCAAATGGTTTCCACTTTTTGCCTAAGCTAGTGTTGGGTCTCTATGACTTGCAACCTGGAGAGTCCTGAAGAATGTAGTCATTATTTCCCTAAATTCCTGAATTCCATGAGTTGCTCCAGGAGTAAAAGTTACCATAAATAATTTTGGGCAACTCTTGGATATTCATTGTGTTTTAATTTATATATTGCTCCCCTCTTTGATAGTCTCATTATATTTTAATATATTAAAGGCTCTGAGCAACCCTACAATTAAAAAGGCAGCTGAACTTTATTCAACCTAGCACTTCCCAAACTTATTTAACTTCAGTTCTTTTTTTTTTTCCCTGTGATCTTTCTTTCCTGTTCTACAAAACTAGCGTTCCACAGAACACACTTTGGAGTGATAACATAGACATGAGAAAACTGAAGAATCTGCTGAGTAACAAGTTGGATCAAGATCTATTTGAATCTAAAACGTAGGCTCTTTCCACATTCCATACACATATACACAAACACAACACTGGTATCATTAATCTTTTGGATCGTTAGACTTATTGATCTTGAGTTTGCTTTTCCATTTTAAGTGTTACTTTCCAGGAGAACAAAGTTTTAAGTGCTTGTTCTTGCATATTCATATATACCAGGAAAAATTAAGTAGAATTAAATTATTTTTAAGACAATTTGGAATAAAAAGTATCAGACATGCAATGGCCTTGTCTTTGAAAAGTTACAAGAAAGATGGCTTTTCTTTGCTGGTTGCCAGAGTCGATTGTGGAAGAAGTTTGGGAGATGTTTTCTTTCTAATTAACACTGTCAGGTACCTTTGTCTCCATTTGTAGGATGGCCAAATTATTGCACAAGTACTCACATGTCCCCCCCGGGCCAAATTCTAGCTTCTGATTATTCAAAGCTGTGTGTCTTGAACTATAGGTCTAATCTGGTCAATGAATATTATTAGTGTTATTATTATTATACATTGATATTAATCGTTGGGCCCTAAGAATTGTCAGAGGGGAATTTTGGACCAAGGAAGAGACCTGGTTCCCTCTGGCAGCCTTACAATCTAAATTAGACTGAGTTGTATAACGGTTTTAGGCATCTGATATGGGACTTGCCAAATTTCATGGCTTCAGGCACACGGAATGCACATCCCTGTTCCAAGGAGACTAAATATCTTTCCAAATCAGTAGATAAAACAAACTCCCTGACCTCAACTTACTTCCTGGCTCCTGGAGTCCTGAGTAGCTGATGAAGAGTGTCTGTCTGCTATCAAGTGACAGGACACATTCAGACTGGCTCCTGTGCTCAGGACCATGTGGTACCTGATCCTCTCTCCATCCTCAGAGCTAAGATTTTGCCCACAACTTAAAGATCTAAGTCCAGATGGCAGTTGGCCAGGGTTAGATACCATTAAATGCCATTGAATCAGCCTTGAAGGGCAAGTGTGGCTTCTTAGAGCATGAGGCAATGTGGTGCAGCTGGAGGCCAGTGAAAGCCAGTGATCACAGACCCCAGGCAAATCACGTCTTGAATGTCATGTCTGAAATGGAGAGGTGGCTACATCTCTGTCTTCAGTAAATATTATGCACAGATTTTAGACCTTCCAGAGCCAACCAAGTAGGGAGTAAATCCATCAAAAGGAACGTGAAGCTTCTGACCTAAGGGCTTCTTTGGATGGACACCTTAACTAATCGACAGTGACATCTACTGACTGTGTTAGACACTGCCACCTTACAGATAAAATAAGAATCAGCTAAGCTTTGAAGACTCAAAGGAATGTTAAATGGCTGGGTGGAAATTCCCATAGATGGGAGAGGGAGAGATTAATAGCAAAAGGGAGATCACAGAGATTGAAAAGCATTATTGAGTGTTATGGACAATCAAAATGGATTTCATAATGTCACAAAGTCCTCTGAGTCTCTTCCGGGATAGGTATTCTGAATCTACTGGGTACTGTGTTAGAGCCTTTCTATATTCTTCAGCTCATTCTGATGGCATTTACCTTGAGGCCTTCTCTTTCCAGTCAATTCCATTTGCCTTTTAGACTCTTCTGCATTTGCACTGATGTACGTACGCATGCTTTTATCCCCACTTTCTCCTGTCTCTGCCGCATCCTCCTGCAAATAAGCCATATTTGATCAAGAAGGCTGGGTTCCTACCTCTTCTTCTTATTGAGTCATCTAAATAGCTTTCCTTCTGACATCTCCTACTGAACCCGGGGAGCCATGCAGCTGCAGTCTCCCCTCACATCCTACTTCGTATAGCTGTGAATCAGCCAGTGGCTCAGGACCTAAAAAACACACCACCCCACTTTGTCCCAAACTGCTCTAAACCTCGCAGCCACCCTTCTCCCCACCCAGGCCACCAGGCTGGCTGTGCTACTGAAGTGGGCTCCTTGAGGGAACCGTTTATCCCCCGTGGGTCCTGATTGCAGACCCTCAGAAGGCAAGGAGGGCATCACTTTCCCCTTCTCCATCCCTCAAGAACTGCCTGGTGTACTGCTATGCATACAGATGGCCCTTAATAAATGCTTGCTGTATCAGTGAATGATTGAGAGGCTTGTTTTAATTCAAGGACATCAGTGGTTTGAAAAGGTTTTGCTCATGGGTATGGCCATGACCAAATATTCAAAATTGGAATCATGGAAATTAAACATTTTCAAGGGAAAAATTGAATCTGTCTTCCTGGCCTTTTCTATCATTGTCTGTTTTAAAATAA
>NW_025793622.1:0-4105 GCF_021613505.1 Equus quagga | reverse complement strand
GATAAGGGGAACAGATTAATGGTTACCAGAGGGATAGGGGTGGGGTGAACAAAAGGGGTAAAGGTGTATATATGTATCAAGATGGATGAAAACTACACTATTGTGGTGAACACGATGCTGTTTATACAGAAACTGATATTTAGTAATGTACACCAGAAACTTACACCATGTTATGAGCTAATATGACCTGAAAAAAATAAACAAAAAAAGAAGCTAGGACATCCATCAATCCCTAATGCCCAGATCTTTAATGTACTCCAGCCTCCTCCATCTCCCCAAGCACAGATAGCCTTTGAGACTCCATTCCATACTGTGTGCATCAGCCTGAGTACACCACTGGTTTGTACTACTCTACACATCTCTTTTTTCTTTCTTTTCTCTTCTCTTTTTTCCTCTCCTCTCCTCCCCTCTGCTCTCCCATCTTCTCTCCTCTCCCTTCCCCTTTTCTTTTCTCCATCTGCCCTCTCCCCTCTCTCATTGTCTTTCTTCTTTATTTCATTCATCAAATATTTATTGAGACTTACTATATGGGGGACACTCTATCAGGCAATGGGAACATAATGTTAGAATTTATGGTTGGATAGAGAGGTGAATATTAATAAAATGATCACAAATTGTGATGAATTGTATAAAGAACAGAGAGATATAATAGGTTCCAGGGACCTGGTCTGGTCTGCAGTGTTTCAGAACACATCCCTAGTTTTAAACTTAGGTCTGAGAAATGAGTTGAATTTACTAACATTCCTTTTTTCTCTTTTGTTTCATTTCTGAGAGGGTCCCCATCTGCCAGCTGCTGACACATATGACCCAATATAATGTTTTTATACCTTCTCTTTTGCTATGCTAAAATTTTCCTACTAATCTATAAAAATTCTCTGAAACTACGTTTTGGATGCATATTTGATACATAAGTGTAAAGATGATATCAGTGCAAAATTGACCTTGCTTCTCCCCCATTGACTACTGCCCCCCTAAACATATGTCTCCCCTACCCGTCTTTTCCCTCTGGTTTTCACAAATTGCCCAACCCCTTGGTTTCCATCACTAGGTTTGGTCCTGGCCTCATCTAGAAACCAGGCTAGATTCAATCTCTGTAACTTCCTCATCCTTGTTTCTTCTTTCTTCTAATTTTTTATGAAATGAAACACATCAAAAATCTTATTAAAGAAAATTTACGTCACTGATCTACTTTCTAGATTCTAAGGCAGAAAAGTACACTTTAATCATATTTTTAATTGCAAAGAATGACTGAAATCAGTTTTACTTAATAAAGCTGAATGTTGGCAAGTGAGTGGAAAAAATAGAAATTCTAATTCAATGTTATTGATGCTGTAAAATTTGGAGGGTTTATTGGCAATGTCTACCACAATTTTAAATGTACACGTTCCTTGACCCAGCAGATCCTGTTCCAGGACATACTTCTAAAAGGTTTGTAAAGATGTATGTCAAGAATCTTCACCGCTTCAGTTATAATAAAAATTTAAAACAACAAAAATGTCCACCACTGGGGATTGGAGAAATCAATAGTTCAATCGTACACAAAGAATCTTGCTGCCAATAAAAACAATGAGATAAATCAGTATGGACTGACATGGAAAGGTGTTCACAATATATTGTTAAGTGGAAAACATCTAGCTACAGAACAATATAGGAGTGTGAACCTATTTCTGAAAAAAGATTACAAACAGCAACTCTGAAAGAATAAGTCAATATTAGTCATCTCTGGGTGGAAGCTATCTGAGTACATTCCTTTCCCAATACATCACCTCTGTAAAGTTTCAACTTCCACAATGAGCATGTATTATTTTGTTAAATAAGTAATCATGGCTGTATAATATTATTATATATTAAGTTACAGTGGAGTTTTCCCCTCCTATTCCATTCCCTTTATTTGAGAAATTTCTGTCCTTCATTTCCTCAAGGAATGTAACAGAATTTTTAAAAGTCTTTCCAAGCTTTCTGGCTTTTGTGTTCCAAAATCATAAGCCCTCAGGGGGAGAGAATTTATTATGTGCATAAACAACATGTTTCATTCAGCAGCAAGAGGAAAACAGAGTCTCCTTTGGACTAGGGAAAGATGCCACCTGACTGAAGTGATGAGGGAGAGAAAGCCTGAAAGGCCATCAGAGGGAGAAAGAGAGCTTTCAATTTCCTAGAACAGAAATAACCTACATACTGTTCTCAGTAGCTGGTTGGTGTGGCAGGGAAGAGGGATAGGAATAGGTAAGATTCCAGAAAATAATTGTATCTAGGCCAGGAGTTACAACTCAGAGGCCTACGTGGGCTACATAGGTGACCTAAAGGAGGGAAGCACAATGGTTGTAAAGGACTCTGAATGAGTGATCAGCCATGCCATCCTGGAACAGCTGTTACTCGGGGTCCGCCTACTATTGTGCAACAGGAGTAGGGGCCCAGCATTGCCAGATTTTTTTATTTTTGCTTCTTCTTCTCCCCAGAGCCCCCAGTATAGAGTTGTATATTCTGGTTGTAGGTCCTTCTTGGTTGTGCTATGTGGGATATAGCCTCAGCATGACCTCATGACTGGTGCCATGCGCTTGGTCAGGATCTGAACCAGCAAACCCCCAGGGCACTGAAGGAGAGCATGTGAACTTAACCTCTCTGCCACAGGGCCAGCCCCCTTTTCAATTTTTTAGATCAAAGTTTAAGTTAAAAACTCAATTTTTCATTGTCTCAAATGTGCAGGTCAAACTAAGAGTACCTGTCTGAGTACATTTGGGCTACTATAACACAATATCATAAACTGGGTGGCTTATAAACAACAGAAAAATTTCTCACAGTTCTAGAGGCTAGAAAGTGTAAGATCAGGCACCAGAAGATTCAGTATTTGGTGAAGTCCCATTTCCTGGTTCATAGTCATCTTCTCACTGTGTCCTCATATGGTTGAAGGGGTAAGGGAGCCATCTAAGACCTCAATTTTAACGGCACTAATATCATTCGCAAGCATTCCACTCTCATGACTTAAGCACCTCCCAAAGGTTCTACCTCCAAATACCATCATTTGGAAGTTAGGATTTCAACATATGAATTTGAGGGAGGGACATAAACATTCAGTCCACTGCAGTACCTATGTGTTAATCCCAACTTACAGGTCACACACGTGTGAGCTGATGAAGGCGGAAGTGTCAGCCTCATGAAAAAAATCCTGTGCTCAAAACATCGGCCAAGTAGCAGGAGCTGTGAGCCTCTCTCTCCACAGGTGGCAGTGTAGACCAGGACCACATGCTCCTTCCCACCTCCAATGCTCTGCTTAAGACCCAGAATAGATCTTGTATTAAATAAGAGAGACGAGGAGACAAACAACCCAAAAGGATTCCATGTGATGCTTTTTATCTGCTAGTCTATGTGAATGGAGACATAGAGTCCGAAATGAAATTGAGTAAGAAAAGAAACAATCGTTAATAATATAGACTAGTTTTTGTAACCCTTGTGGGAAAAACAGAAGTGCTCTGCCCAATCCCCTGGGGAGCCAGCTTTTTCTTAAGAACTGCAGCCCTGGGGCATTTTTTTTTGCTGCCTGACCACTGCCATCATGGGTCACATGTATGTTCCTGGGAAGGACTTGTCCCAGTAGGCTCTGCCCCTCTGCCACAGCATCCCCACCTGGCTGAAGATGATGTCTGATGACACAAAAGAGCAGATCTACAAACTGGCCAATAAGGGCCTGACTCCCTCACAAATTGATGTGGTCCTGAGAAACTCACATGGCACTGCACAAGTATGTTTTGTGAGAGGCAATAAAATCTTGAGAATTCTTAAGTACAAAGGACTCAAAGTCTTAATTCTTACTTAAGAAAGCTGTTGCAGTTTGAAAGCATCTTGAGAAGAACAGAAAGGATAAGGATGCTAAATTCCATCTGATTCTGATTGAGAGCCACATTTACCAGCTGGCTAGATATAAGACTAGACGAGTGCTCTCCCTCAACTGGAAATGTGAGTCATCCACAGCCTCTCCCTGGTTGCATAAATTTATCTATGTACTCAAGCAATAAACCATCGTTTAACTAGAAAAATAGAGAATCACAGCCCTGGGCTGGCTTTGCCTGACTGCTCCTGCTGTCTCTTCCTTCCCACCAGCTCCATAGAT
>NW_025793621.1:0-7322 GCF_021613505.1 Equus quagga | reverse complement strand
GGACGCCATCCGGGACCCACATGACATTTCTTGTCCCGTCTCCTCGGGCTCCTCCGGGGCTGTGACGGCGTCTGGGACTTTCCTCGTTGGGAGGACCTCAACATCTTCGAGGAGCGCCGGTCAGGCCATTCGAAGGATGCGCCTCTGCTGCGATGTGTCCGATGTTGGTCCCACGGTGAGACTGGGGTGGTGGATTCGGGGCGGGACGACCACAGAGGTCAAGCGTGCGTCAAGGGTGCCGCCAACGTGACATCGCTGTGAGGCCGACCCGCTCACCTGGCTGGGGCGTGTTCCCCACGTGTCTCCACAGCGAGGTTCCTCCTGACCCCCTCCGCACGCGCTCTGCTGTTTGGAAGGAGGTCACGACGCGCAGCCCACACGCTGGGGTGGGGAGTGCTCTCTCTGCGTCTGCGGGATTTGAACAGGAAGCTCGAGCTTGCTTTTTAGAAACGGGCTCAGGTGAGCAGAAAACGGTTCTCCTCGCACGTTATCAGCCCTCCACACCCAGCCCCACAGCACACTAAGCGTGTCGGTATCCCACATTCCGTGCGGCCTGCCGGAGGAAGGCCTGTGTTTAGGAGGCTACTGCAATAGTCCAAGCACAAGGGCTACATTGGGACAACCACAGTGAGAAGGGAGAGCCCCTCACCCCTTGTCCTGCTGCCCTGCCATCTGGAATTCCACATTAGAGATTCATTCCTTTGGCGTTGATAAATAGTTCCTAAAGCGCTTTTTTTTTTTTTTTAACAAAATTTTTAGGGGGGGGGGGGTCGCCCGGATGGACGGCCTTAGAAACGAGAAGTGGGGAGGGGAGCGGGCACTTCCTGAGGAAAATCAGATGTGTGCTGTGTGCTGTGCATCCTCCCAGCCGCTTTTGGGTTTCGTTTCTGGATTCAGAGAAAGAACCAGGTCTCGGGTCTCGCTTTCTCTGTGCGCCATCCGGTCCTCCTTGTGGGGTACTCAAGCCGACATCACTATGGCCGGAGCCAAGTCGGTCCTGTTCACTTTTTTAAAAAAACGGAGGCGGAATTCACATCGTATACAATTCACCCTTTGAAAACACACAGTCACTCTCCACCCGCCTCCCCCAGCCCCTGACCCCCGCTCCTCCCCTTTCCGTCTACGGATTGGCCTGTTCTGGACATTTACTCTCCATGGGGTCCTGCGCTGTGTGTCCTTTTGTGTCTGGCTTCTGTCTCTGAGCATCGTGTGTTCAGGGTCCACCCACGTGGAGTTGTGTCCGGGCTTCCCTCCTGTTCATGGCTGCGTAATATTCCCCTGCATGGACGGACCGCATTCCGTTCATCCATCCGTCCACCGATGGACACTTGGGTTGCTTCCACCTTTTTCCTACTGTGAATAGGGCCGTCGGGGACATCCTCGACCACCCCCCCCCCATGGTTTCAACAAAGAGCCGAAAACCCAAACCCAAGGACGCGTGCTTCTTCTGCCCGCTCCCGACGGTGCAGCGTTCCTTCCACACCAGGACCGAGTCTGCGGGGAAGTGAAACCGCACTCCTGGACCCCCGGCGGCACCCTTGACCTTGTTTTTCTCGAGGTTTCGTCAGGGCCCAGCTCTGCAGGAAAACAGCGGCCCCCAGATGGAGCGGGCGAGATAGGATGCTGTGGTCCTGGAGGGGAGGGTGTGTCGTTTCCTCTCCCCGCCGGCTTCTCGGTAACAACAGGGCTGCGCGGGGCGGGGTGGGGGGGGGAAAGGGGGCGACGGGGCCTGGAGAACGGCATCCTGAGAAGCTCCCTCGGAACCCACGCTGGGGCCTGGCGTCCTCGCCTCTCGGGGTCCCATCTGCCCCAAAAGGGGGACCCCCAGACCCGTTAGCAGGACACGGGGTTCAGCAGGGGGATGTGGGCATCTCCATCCCCCCCATATTCTTGGGGTACATGCTGGACCCCCGGGTGCCGGGATGGCCAGCAGACCGTCCACCTGCTGAACAGGCCCCGAGTGCACGGGCCTTGCTTGGAATTTGGGGTGACCCCGGGGGCAGCTGACCCCGTATGGCCACGCGGTCGTTTGCAGCTGGTTTTCAACAACCAGAGAAGCATGGAAACCTGACTGCTCTCCTCCCGGGTTTGGGGGCTTGAGGACCCCGGGATTTGGGAAGATGAGGTCTTGATCTCCTCCACCGCCGGCTTCTCCATCACCACCAGCTCCCTCCCACAAAAGGCACCCGCTCTCTTATTTCCCGAGTCCAGACCTTCTCCGAGGGCCCCATACGTGGCAGGAGGGACCTCACAGAGTGAACCGTTTCTCGTCCTCCACATTTTCCCCCATGGAACATCCTCACCCCTCCGCGCTCAGGCTTTTGCTGCTCTGCGCATGTCGGCAAATGACCGGAAATCGCGCGAGTACTGATTTGGGTGTTGCAAACGGGATCTCGCGAGTCCGCGAATTCGCAAATACGGAATCCGCGAACCCAAGAGGACGGACTGCACAGGTTGGGAGCCCGCGAGTGAGTCCATGAAGGGTAGCGTGGTCGGGTGGGGAGTGCGCCAGATTCTGACCCGAGCGGAGAGAGGCGGAGAGGGGTCCGCCTGCGTCAGGGGCCGACGAAGCAGCGTTGGCGAGGACGTGAGGAAATCAGACCTCTCCTCCAGGGTGAGTGGGAATGGAAAATGTGGCAGCCGCTTTGGGGAAACAATTTGTTGGGAAAACAATTTGGCGGTTCCTCAAAAAGTTAAATATAGGGTTACCCCATGACCAGGCAATTTCACTTCTGGGTATATGCCCAGAGTTGAAAAAAAAGATATTCCAACCAAAAACTCATGCAAGCATATTCAGGGCAGTTTTTAGGATGGCACAAAGTAGAAACAGCCCAAGTGTCCACGGATGGACGGATGGATGAACAGATGTCCGCCCATCGGCTGTCGCCCAGGCCGGCCCCGACTTGCAGATCCGGGGCCCAGCATCCCAGGCCCCCGTGGCTCCAGAGTCCTCGCCCCCCCCACGACCAGGACCGAGGAGGATGGAGACCCAGCTACCCAGGGTCTGTGTCCGCCTCCGTCCTCACGGGGCTGCTCCTCTGCGTCTGCGTCTCCTCTTCTGTCTCTGAGGAGGACGCTGTCCTTGGATTCAGGGCCACCTCCTCCAGGAAGCCCTCCTCTCCATCCTTGATTCAGGGCCGCCTCCTCCAGGAAGCCCTCCTCTCCATCCTTCCCTGCATCACCCCTGCAAAGACCCTGCTTCTAAATAAGGTCCCGTGCAAGGGTCCTGGGGTCAGGACGTGGGTGCATCTCATGGGACCCCCCCCCCTCAGCTGCCACCATGTTTCCTTGAGAAATGATGTTTTCCAGAAGCAAAGCGCAGGGCATCCTACTGGACCAGGGGGCACGGCGTGGGAACAGAGACCCGTCTGTCTCAAGCACGAGTGGTCAGCTGCACAGAGGAGGCTGTAATCAGGGACGGACGGCCATGTGGTGTGTCCCGGAGGCGGCCAGAGAGCTGTGACGACAGCCACGGTCAATCAAATGCACTGAAGAAGCCGACGCATTCGGGACGGTCAGTCCCCTCTGTCTGGCGTCCGTCCCCGGCTGACCACTCTGCCTCCACCCAGCCCCACTCGGCTCTGATGGACACTGTCTGTCCCGACTGTCATGGACGTTGCTGTGCGGCCCCGTTCTGACCAGCGTGACGGAAGACAAAGTCGGCCGGAGGGATGCTCAGAAAAAGTGCTGCTTCCCCGCTAAGAGGGCCAGGCTCAGAGGAGGAGGAGCTGACAGGGCCCCTTTCCTTCAACGGCCCTACACACAGACGTGATGCCTGGTGCCGTGGCAGCCACTTTGGGCTCTGAGGCAGCAAAGGTGCAGATGGTAACATACAAAAGAGGGAGGTGGGGAAAAATAAAAAGACATGGGGTCCTTGGTGACACCCTGGAGCTGTCACGCCCACCCTGGAGGGCTCATCTCTGAATTTCTTGTTAAGTCAAGAAAAAAAAAAAAAATCTCCCGGTTGAGGCCACTGGTTTTCATTACCAGACGCCAAAAGCCTTCTTAGTGGAATGCTGATTGTGTAAAGCGACATTTTCTGCAGCTCTGTCGGAGTCCTGCATCTGGATACCAAGACCCCTCCCAATTGCCCAGAAGAAGGGGGTCCTTCTGCCTCCATTTGGGATCTGGGACCCAGGACGCACGTGAGCACAGCTTGTCCCCCATTGCTCTCTGGGCCGCATGTCCCTCCTCCTTCGTCCACGGGGCGACTTTCTCTCCCGCGAGCACCCCTGCTTCTGCGGGTTTGCGTGCCGGGGATGCACTTAGGTAAATTGTCCGGGCTGTCGGCATCTAAGCGGAGCCACGGGGCAAATTTGACGGCCCCATAAAGGACGTGCAAAGGCCCGCTGGTGTTCGGGGCTGTCGGGATGGTGGGATTCTCCGGGAGAAGGGAACGGATGAGGTCGGAAGGAACGGGGCTGGGGGTCTAGAGGCGGCTCTGGAGGCGTGCAGCTCGGGTCCCCAGGGCTGATTTTGGGGCTGGAGCTTGTATTTCAGCTCAGGGCCCTGCAGAGGTCGCTCAGTCACTCAGCATCAGGCCCCTGGGCTCCCCAAGGGGTGCAAGGCCATCCCGTTCCCTCTCCCCTCCTTACAGCCGGCCCCAAATAAGCCAAACAGGGGCGCCAAGTTGGCCACCCCGGGGTGCAGCCTGTGCCTGGGGTCCTCGCCGCTCCAACGGGACATCCAGCACGTGCGTGGGTCCAGCAGAGTGGGAATCGGGCAATGCGGCCCTCGCATCGCTTTTTTAAATAAAGTTTTATTGAAACACGGTCACGTCCATTCGGTCAAATAGCGCCTCTGGTCGCTTCCGTTCAGACCGTCCGGCCCCAGGCCAAGAGGGAGTCGCCCCATCCTTTTAAACTCCCTTCACGCCTGGTGTGGACGTGTTTTCTCCACGGCAGCTCCAACCTGTCCCCCTTCGGAGGGGACGGGACGGTAGACCCGGGGAAATCCCAGCTGGTCTGTTGAGAGACGGGACCCGTGAGCTCAGGAGGGTGCCTTGCTCAGCATCCTGGATCTCGTAGGCACAGCGTCCCGTCTCCCGGACCAAACTGTGTCTCCCCCCAAATTCACAGGTCGGGGTCCTGACCCCCCCCAGGACCTCAGGATGGGGCTGAGTTTGGAGACGGGTCTTTAAGGAGCGGATGGAGGTGAAAGGAGGTCCTGATGCGACGGGACTGGGGTCCTGACACACGACCCTTTCTAACCTCAGGAGGTGTGTGTTGCGGAGACGAACCCAGCAGCTTGGAGGATGAAGGGGGTTGTGAGGCGCTGGATTGCACGCAGGGCCTGCCGGTCTGTGGGTTCGGCTTGTGCAGCGCGCTCAGTGTGCTCACAGTGAGTTCTTTTCATTCTCCCCCCCCCCCCGTGGTTGTTGCCCCACTGTGTGGACAGGGCGGGAGATCTCGAAGCCACAGGGGTCCGGGCCCCGCAGCCCGGGCTCCCGAAGGCCGACCAGCATGGCTGTCTCGGGAGAGGTCGGCGGCGCGGACCCTGTGTCGGATCCCAGGGCCTCGTCCTCTCTGCGGGGCTGAGTCCTCCGTCACCAGGTGTGAACTCCAGCCCGGGGCACCACTGCCTGTGACAGTGGGACAGACACAAACAGACGGACGGACGGGGGCAGAGAGGACGGGTGAATGACAGACGGGTGGACAGATGAGGGAGAGACAGACAGAGAAGTCGATACATAGACAGATGATAGATACACAGATGATCGATGAATAGACAGATAAAGATAGACGATAGATGGGTGGATTGACGACAAATAGATACATAGATAGATGATAGATAATAATAGGTAGACAGAAAAATAGATAAATACATGATAGATAGAAGATAGATAGATGATAGATAACAGATAGGTAGATAGATAGATAAATAGGTGATAGATGAGAGACAGGTGATAGATGGATAGATAGATGGATGAAAGATAAATGGAGATAGATGATAGGTAGATAGAAAGATAGATATATAGATAGATAGAGAGAAATGGATGGTAGATAGGTAGATAGATACATAACAGATAAATAGAGATAGACAGATGATAGATAATAGGTAGATAGAAAAATAGATAAATAGATGATAGATAGAAGATAGATAAATGATGAAAGGTACATAGATTGATAGGTTGATAGATACAGATAGAGAACAGACAGATGATAAATAGATACATAGATCCATCGATAGGTAGATAGATGATACATAACAGATAGATAAATAGATAGATGATAGATAGAAGATAGATAGAAGATAGATGATAGATAATTGGTAGATAGATAAATGATAGAAGATAGATAAGTGATAGATACATCATTGGTAGATGGATAGATAGATCGATGATAGATAGATGGATAGATACAGATAAATAGAGATAGATGATAGATAGATGACAGAAAAACATAGATAGATGATCGATAGATGGGTAGATGATAAATAGATGATAGATAATAGGCAGATAGAAAAATAGATAAACAGATGATAGAAGATAGATGATGATAGATACCTGATGCATGATAGATAGGTAGATAGATAAATACATAGGTGATAGACAATAGATGGAAGAGAGATGGATAGGTAGACAGATAGATGATAGACAGGTGATAGGTAGAGACAGACAGACAGTTATAAGTGATGATGGATCATAGATAGGTGCTGGATGAATATAGATGCATGATAGATATAAACGTGTAGGGCCCACAGAATGCACACAGCTGACTGGTAGACAGACGGTCGATGCACCAACATTAACACACAGTCCACGCGCCGTAGACGTAGGTAACCCCGGAGTCCTCCTGGAAGAGCCGTCCGGCATTCGCTCAGTCACCCTCCGGGCCGCGTTAGGCAGCACAACCACAGGGCATCACGAGGATCGACTGTCCTTCTGGCAGCTTCCGCCCTCCTTTCCTACAGCTCACGGTCCTGTGAACGCATTTCAACACTTGTGCCCGTGTGCGACTCGGTCCACATCGCTCCCCGCCTGCCCTCCAGCCTGACCCAGCACCGGCCGGTGTGGACTCCAACAGGTCCTCTCAGGATGCACAGCAGGTGAGCCCGAAGCCGCCCCCAGCCCCCCACAGTTCCTGGGGCTGGGTCATCCCTGCCTGTCACCTGGCTGCATACCAAAAGAGGTCGCAAGGTGCACAGCTTCAGGATGCAAAAGGAAATATGTTCTGTTAGCTTTTTTTTTTTTTTAATTAAACAAAACCAGGAATCTGTTCTGTCTGGGAATGCAACTGCAGCGCACTCTGCCCTAATGTTAGGAAAATGGGCCCTCCTCCTTGCTTCCTTCTCAGATTTCTCCAGGCAGAAAACTCTGTCAG
>NW_025793620.1:6690-9119 GCF_021613505.1 Equus quagga | reverse complement strand
CAAGAAGCATCTTTGTGCCCGTATTGTCAGGAACAATTGGTTTTATTTCTGTAGGATGTCCAGAAGTCAAAGGGCCTGTGCATTTTAAATCTTCATAGGTTCATCATGATTCCTTGCCCAAAAGATTAGAGTAACTTGCACTTCCATCAGTTTTCTCAAACTTTTCAGCAGAAAATACTGACAATCTATTTAGTTTTATCCAAATAAAACAATTGTTTCTGTGTGCATTTCTCTTAATGCCAGTGGGAATGTACATCATTTCATCTGTTTGAACATTGTACAATTTGTCTTGTGTGAATTAGGGTTTCAAATATTTTGCCCATTTTTATAGTGAGTCATTTGTATATTTCTTATCAATTTTAAGAAGTCTTTGCCTGTTAAAGATATGAATGAACTCTTTGTTCCATGTGTTTCAAATATATTTCATCCAGTCTATCATTAAAAATATTTCTTTATTGTGTCTTTTGCAATGTAGAGGTCACAAATTTTTCTGAAGCCAAATTGGTCAAAATTTTCTTTTGTCTCACCTTTAAGAGACTTCCTTTCTTCAGGATTATAGAAATATCCTCTGGTAGTCTTTCCAGTATGTTCATAGCTTTTATTTGCCTACTTTGCATTTTTATTTTCAAGCCACCTTGAATTTGTTTTTGTGTACAGTGAGATAGGGTCAGGGTTATTTTATCCCAATGGCGTAACTATTGGTTGCCACCTCATTTATTGAATAGTCTACCTTTCCCCATCAAAGTCAAAGGCTCTTTTTTAATGTGCAGAGTTCCCACCAATATTAAGTCTGGACACTCGTTTCTGTCGCATTCATCTGTGTCCTGCACTGGCTGTGCTGTTTCTATTGTAGCACTTCATTTAGCTACCTTTTATGTACTTTTCTCAAATTTTTAATTAATTTTTAAAATTATTATCATTATTTTTTTGGTGAGGAAGATTGGCCCTGAGCTGACGTCTCTTGCCAGTCTTCCTCTTTTTCCCCACAGCCCCAGTGCACGGTCGTGTGTCCTAGTTGTAAATCCTTCTAGTTCTTCTATGTGGGACGCCACCACAGCGTGGCTCGATGAGCGGTGCTGGGTCCACACCCAGGATCCCAACCAGCAAACTCGGGGCCGCTGAAGCGGAGCCTGCGAACTTCACCACTCCACCCAGGGCTGGCCTCTCGCTACCTTTTGCTATCTGGTAGACAAATTCCTCTCAAGATTTTTTTCGTTTTTCTAAACTTTCAACAATGCGTACACATTCATTTTTCCATGTAAACTTTAAAATCGTTTTGTCCATTCTAAGAAACCTGGGTCTGGGATTGGCGTTGCATTGAATTTACAGCTTCACTTGGGAGGCCACCAGTGCTCTTCCCCAGCATCCCCGCTCCCATCCAGGCACAGAAAAGTCGTGGAAGCCCCTCTCCTCATGGTGGAAGAGGCGCCTGGGGCACAGGCCGCACCCCTGCTGAGGGGCCCGGAGCCCCGCCCTCCATGCAAAGGCACGAGCAGCCGCCCAGTTTGCTCAGGGACAGAGGGGGGCCTGCATGCCTGGGCTCTCCCTGCATCCTGCAGCCCAAGGGGCAGAGGGGCTCCCTGGGTCATGAAGGCAATCGTGCGAGTCATGCCCTGTTGGTCCGTTTCTCAAATGCCGAGAGTTTCTTAGCTTTGTCCTTAGTGTGACAGGCAGCGGTACATCTAGTTTAGCGTCAAAACGTCATTCTCTTTCAAACAACCCAATAATTTTTCTTCCAACTTGCCGTCTTTCAAGACCTGATTGGCAATACTGTTGTGTAAATCCAATCATTTTGAATTTCACTTCCAACCATCGTCTAACTATGATCCTTTAAGCGAAGTCTGAGAACATTTTCCCATTTCTCCTTTTCTGGCAAGAATGATAGAAACCTAACTGGAACCAGAATGATAAACCTTCACCTTACAAATTTTTCTTTGGATTGACAAATCAGTGCATGTTCATTAGAGAAACTTTGGAAATACAAAATTCCCGGTAAAAACGGAGGACGCTCAGAGTCCCCCACCCACCCAGAACTACTGCTGAAATTTTGATTTGTATCATTTAAGTCTTTTAATAATTTTTCTGTGCATTATATACATACATTTTCTTTTGTAAAATAATGATCATATGCAATGTTTAGGAGCCTACTTTTTATACCTCATGTGTTGTAAAGTTCATTCTATTAAAAAAAAAAGATGAGGGGCTGGCCCCGTGGCCGAGTGGTTAAGTTCGTGCACTCCACTGCAGGCGGCCCAGTGTTTCGTTGGTTCAAATCCTGGGCGCGGACATGGCACTGCTCATCAGACCACGCTGAGGCAGCGTCCCACATGCCACAACTAGAAGAACCCACAACGAAGAATACACAACTATGTACCGGGGGGCGTTGGGGAGAGAAAGGAAAAAAATAAAATCTTTAAAAAAAAAAAAAA
>NW_025793620.1:0-6665 GCF_021613505.1 Equus quagga | reverse complement strand
TTAAAGATTTTATTTTTTCCTTTTTCTCCCCAAAGCCCCCCAGTACATAGCTGTATATTCTTCGTTGTGGGTCCTTCTAGTGGTATGTGGGACGCTGCCTCAGCGTGGTCTGATGAGCAGTGCCATGTCCGCACCCAGGATTTGAACCAACGAAACACTGGGCCGCCTGCAGCGGAGCGCGTGAACTTAGCCACTCGGCCACGGGGCCAGCCCCCCGAAAAGATGAGACTTTTAAGGCTACTCTTCCACCTTGGGGTGCATCGTATTCATCTTTACGGGAACGTTTTTCGTTTTCAATCCAGTCTATGCTTCTCCAGCAGGAAGATGAGCTAACAGTATTTAATGAAAGGGCCAGTAATGTGTAAAATGTGATCAAAATATTATGTAAGTTACAAATCCTCTAGAGGAAATAGGAAATAAATTACCGTTAGTCCTTTTTTGTTGCAGGAAATGTTTCTAGGGTAACAGAATAGTGTGGATCCCGTTGACTAAGCAGGCACTTTAGATAACCAATCACAGCCTTATTCTTCAGGCCAAGCCTGCTATAGCAGGTCAGAACTCAGTTCCTAGAGATCAGGAAATATATCTAACTCGTGTGACCCCATGCCAATGGAAAAAATCCCCTCAGTAAGTGCCTGTGGAGCATGATGATGTTGTCATGTGCCTGTTTCAGGAGAATTTTGTGTAGGACTTTATAAAGTGTCTTATAGTGGTGCTTATCATACCAATTTCTTAAGAGTATTTCTCCTGGACTGCTTACCTCTCATGGAATATTACTTGGATAGCATGAAAATACGAATAGGGAAGAGGATCACACACACTAAGATGCATCTCATCTAATTTTAAAGGGTTTCTGCTCAGCTGACGGCCACCGAGTGGCTTGTGTTGGTTTTCTGTTGCTGCGTAGCACGTTAGCACGCAGTGGCTTAAAGCACTCATCTGACAGTTTCCGTGGGGCGGAAATCGCCGTGAATGAAACTGGGTCGAATGAGATGGGGTCCTCTGCATCCCGCAAGACGGCAATCGTGTGTCGCCACGCTTCATTCATGCTGGAGGTTCTGGTGAAGCTCCCACTTCAAGCTCGTTTGGGATATTGACAGAATTCCTTTCTTATCCTGCTTTTCGCGTTCCCCCTCACTTCAAGTCAGCAGTGGCAGCCTACGTCCTTCTCAAGTCTTGAAACTCTCTCAACTGTTCGTCCTCATTTCTCTGTTTTTAGAGGCTCGGGGGCCAACTTGGGTAATCCAGCATAATCCTCCTGTATTCGTTCCCTAGAGGTGCCACAACAGATTACCGTATCCTGGGCAGCTTAAAACAACAGGGATCTGTTCTCTCACAGTTTTCGAGGCCAGAGGTCCAAAATCAAGGTCTTGCAAGGGCTGCGCTCTCTCTTGGGGAGCTCTAGAAGCGGATTCTCTGCCTCTTCCAGATTCTGGTGGCTCCTGGCATTCTGTGGCTTTGGCAGCGTCATTCCAGTCTCTGCCTCCATCTTCACATGACCTCTCCCCTGTGTTTCTGTGCTGTCTCCTCCTTTTGTAAAGACACCAGTTACTGGATTTAGGGCCCACCTTAGTCCCAGGCTGACTTCATCTCAAGATCATCCATAACTAATTTCATCTACAAAGACCCTATTTCAACTTCAGATCACATTCTGAGGTTCCAGGGGGACAAGAATTTGTGGGGGGGGGGGACACATTTCAACCCCCTACACCTCCTATCTAAGGTCACTGATCAGTAACCTTAACTCCATCTGTAAAGTATTTTTGGTGTGTAATGAGACATTCAGAGATGTGACACCATGGGCTGAGACGGAAGACCCGCATTCTGCCTGCCACATCGTTTCTGTGCTCCGTTATCAATAGTCGACTGGAATTGTAAGCACATTTGTGTTGAGTGACTTTTACGTACCAAGCACTGTTCCAAGCACACGAAATGTGATGAATGAGACAGACAAATCCCATCAGCCAATATACACACAATAATTACATCTTAGCTTGTGAACACGTTGTGAAGAAGACTGAGGTCAAGAGAGAGCAAGTGACGCCAGGAAGCGTTTTTGATCCGGTGATCTGAGGAGGGGGCGGGGAGCGGAGGCCTTGAGGGGGCGAAGTAGCACGGGCTGTGAGATCTGGAGGGACAAGCCATGCAAAGCCCTGGGAGGGGCTGTGTGAAAATGCCGCTTCCCATCTCCCCAGAGGTGCTGATCCTGTAGGTTGACTTGGGGCCCAGGAATCTGTTTTTATCCAGTGTCCCAGGGATTCTAATCCAGGAATGCTGAGGTTGAACTTGGAGGACCAGTAAGGACGCCCATGGTGTTGGAAGGTCTTGACCAGTGAAGGAACACTGCAGGATCCATGCTTTCCAAAATGGCTCTGGTAGCTGAGTGGACAGTGGCTGGCCCGAGACGGCAGGAAGACAGTCAGGAGACTCCTGTGGTCACTCAGAGAGAGATGGAGTGAGGGCCTTTGGTTTCACGCCTGCCTTGACCTGAGGTTTTTAGGCACCCAATACCCTCTCTGCCTAAGCAGGGTAACCAAGACTGCTCCTTCCCAAGTTCTCTCTCTGTCTTCTGCCTTCCAGTTCAAATTACTGAAGACCACAACTCACGCCGCGCCCTCTCCCCGCCGTCCTCTTGGCAATCCTCAGTCTCCTTCCTGCCAAACCCAAGGCCTTTCCAGGCCGCGCTCTCCTCCACACCTGCGGGGGCACGTGGCACCACTCTCCCCCTGCTGGTCCAGACTTCTCTCACTGCTTCTCTGGCCCCGCTCCCAGTTGACTCCTCCCCTGCTCCCTTCCCTGGGGTTTCCCATCATGCAGGAAACTCGAGAGCAGTCAAACAGCGTCCCAAGAGCCTCTGGTTTCCAAGGTTCTACAGAAAAAACGAAAACCACGACAATGAGCCTTGCGTGATGCTTTGCAGCCTTCAGTAGCCCATTCTGAGCACCCCCCACGAAGTGAGGTCCTTCCTTGCTGACTTGTGTCTTTCCTTCCTCCTGCACCGTCCCACCAGGGTGAAGTCTGAGGAGCTTCCGCCTCCACTTAAGGACCCAAGTCAGTCCTTTGTCGTCACCATACACCCAGAGAACTCCTCGTCGTTGCTGAAGTTAAGAGCAGAGCCGCTGGGCACCAGCCTCAAATGCAGGGGGAGAGCCGAAGGTTGGGTCTAAGGCTTCCCCCGAGAACCGAGGTTTGGACAGTATTTTCTCCTTTGCTTGTTTGGTCTTAAGCATTTACAGTGTTCTCAGGGAAGCTACTCAAACGGGAACAATGGTGGGTGGGGAGTAAAAGAAAAATAAAGTGGGTGACACAAAATATTTCTAAGTGTGGGATATGTGTGTGTGACAGAGAGACAGCTGGCTACAACAGTGGGGGTTACTCTAAGGAAGCATCACGTGAGTGCCCTGTGAGGTGCCCTGACATCTGCCATTGGCTCCATGTGTCTGCACCGCCCTCACATGTACCCAGAGTGATTCTGGTGGTAGGATCTGTGAGTCCCTCCTGGTCTCAAACAACCCACTTACCGTCACAGTGGAAGGGCTCACCTGATCCTCTCCCTGGTCAGTGGGGAGGACAAGGTCCACCCATGAGGGACATACCTGGACCAGTGAGTTCACTACTGAGCCGTCCAGAGCTGAGGCCGGAGTGAGAGTCCGTGCTGGAGATACTGGAGGCTCGTCCTCAGTGGGGACTGGGTGTACCTGACAAAGTCACAGCTTCAACCACGCAACACAATTACGCGTGACCCATCCCGGCCACTTCCTGCCATCCAGCCTGTCATCATTTATGCATGTTGAGGGAACCCAGTAACTTACGTAAATGGGGCCGCAGCCAGAGCCAGCTCCTGGGGAAGACCAGGATGGTGCTGCATTCCAGGAGGCAGAACAGTGGTGGTGACAAGTACCGCATCTGTCGGCACCCTACCCCTGCCATCCCTTCTTGTGTGGTGGATGCCACACATGGGCACAAGTGTATAGACAGTTCCATCAGAGTGACAGGGACAGCTTTCAAAAAGCAAAGGAATGATAAGTGTGCAAGTGTTGACTATGCACCCCATCAAGTTATGCTGGTCTGTCCAGGTGGGCGCACTCAGCCTTCTTCTCCATGAGGCGCAGCTGCTGACCGCACCTCTAGAACGTGTGACCACGCAGTCTCACGGCCACCTTACCACCACCCCGTCTCAGGAATCCCAGGCAGCCCTGATTCTGTTGTTGCCACTCACTCACTTGTGACAGACACTTGTCATCCATCATCACACGTAATCCTGCTAAGAATTCTCTGAGACAGATCTTTATTATTTCCACTGTAGTGGCCAAGCTCAGGTATCGCTGCCCAGCTCCCCTCCTGAGTATGGGGAGAGCTCTCAGCCCCTGAGGGCTCACCCACTGCGGGACAAATTCTCTTCTGCATTCAAACCATAAATACCACATATGACAGATGGCTTCCAAACTCTACAATAGTAATATTATAGGTTTGGGTCTCTTAGACATTTCCATGCTTAATTCTGAAAAACGCATTCTCGCTTAAGAAAAGTAGTTACCTTTCCAGTCAATTTACACAAATTGCCACAACTAAATAAATAAAAAAAGGAAAATCCCAGGTCCTGGTGACTACCCTGGTGAGTTCTACCAAACTTTTTTTAAATGATAACAACCGTACACAAACTCTTTGAGAACATGGGAGAGGACGGGAACTGCACTGGCACGTGGATTATCTCGTTTAATCTTTGCAAAAAGCCTCACAGACAGGTAATCGTATTATCCCCGCTTCTCAGAGGCGGAAACCAGCACAGATCGCTACACACTCACTAGAACGGTTATAATGAACAAGACGAACAATGCCAAGTGTTGTTGAGGATGCAGAGTAGCTGGTGGGGTTAAAATAGGAATGCAAATTGACACCTTGTCAGCCAGCAGCGGGGCAGGATCTTAAGTGAAATATATACTTATCACATGACCCAGCCTTCTCACTGCTGGGTTCTCACCAGAGAGAAATGAAAACCTGTGCACGTGTAACAGGATGTGTGTCTTTGCTCGAGCTGCCATAACAAAGTCCTACAGGCTGGGTGGCTTAAACGACAAATTTATTTTCTCACGGTTCTGGAGGCAGAAGTTTGAGATCAAGGTGTGGTCAAGGTTGGATTCTTCAGAGGCCTCCTCCTTGGCCATCTCCACCACATCTTCCCGTGGTCATCCCTCTGCATGTACCTTCGTCCTCATCTCCTCTTTGTATAAGGACACCAGTCCTGTCGGGTTAGGGCCCACCCTAGTGACCTCATTTAACATTCATCTCCTCTTTAAAGGCTCTGTCTCCAAATGCCACCACGTTCTCAGTTACGAGGGGTTAGGACTTCAACATATGAAATCGGAGGGGACAAATTCAAGCCATAAGAGCACAAGGAGTGGGAGAAGGATACTGTCCCACCAGAGATCCTCTCTCCTGGACCCAGGAGCCCCTGGGGTACCATCACTCGAAACTGACCAATAATGGACTTGCATTTTGTTTAAGAATAAGCTCCGCGTCAACAGCTCCTTCCTTCTTCATTTTGTGCATTATTGTTTGCACCCTCACAGGAAGCAGACGGCCGACCGAGAACACCTGCTCTTGGGTAAGTTCCTGAGCTCCCTGGAGTTGCTTTATCCGTCCGACACACAGCTGTCCACTCATCTCAACTAGAATTACTTAGGAAAATAACTCACCTAGAATGGGATATTTTAAAAGACTGTGAAGGCATAATAGAAAATAAATCTTTTCAGGTAACATTATTGACACTGATAGCCATTCATGTAGCTTATTGCACTTAGAGTCCCTGAAAAGTTATAATATTTCTTCTCTACATTTTCACAACTAACATCCGAACTAATGCACAGATATAAGTGATGCTCATTTCTTTTCTCTTCTGTGAATGTGTGCAGCGTTACCAGGCTGGCTGCCTGTTTAATGGTTTGTAATAGTGTTGGGTTAAGTCAGGGCTTGTCCTTTTGACTCGTTCTTGAGTCAAGTAGCCGCTTAGTAGATACGTTCGCTGACGACAGGCCTGACCCAGAATCGGCGCCCACAGGCCGACCCCAAGCACACAGGTCTTTTCACCTTCAAATCACAAAGGCAGGAAGGGTAGAAAGATGGCGATCCAGTTTCAAGCACACCGTTTACAGAGCGCACTCCGTCCCCGTGAGAAACTGCGTGCAGCCCTGAAAAGCTGTCTTCTCGTAGAATATTGAGTCAAAGAGCTATACTCACAACAGTAAAGTAAGTTATCCATTCTCTGTTCTCTGCACTATCTACCTGAGCACACAGTGAGCACGGTACCTGGGTCATTGACAGAGTACTCCTAGAAAACATTCTCCTCTGTTTTAAGTGTTTGGGTACTGCATCCTTACCCTCTGACCTCAATAACTTTTCATCTAGAGCCATTTGTTACAATTTTAGAATTATAATACAAAAGGAAAAAGCATGTATTGAACCATCCCAGGGAAACACACACACACGCCCCTCCCTTCCAGGTCCCCCTGCCCTCGCCCTCTCCCTGAGGGACCACTAACTGCTGAGCAGGTGTCGGGGAGGCTGCGCTGGGTCCCACAGGGAAGCGTCCTGCCCCCACCCAGCACAGAACAGCCCACAGGCCGCTGCTGTCGTGGCCCGGGCTCCCTGCTGGGCCCGTGCCATGA
>NW_025793619.1:0-10576 GCF_021613505.1 Equus quagga | reverse complement strand
TACAATCTCCCCAAACTGAATCAGGAAGAAATGGAGAATCTGAATAGACCAATCACAAGTAAGGAAATAGAAACGGTAATCAAAAACCTCCCCAAAAACAAGAGTCCAGGACCAGACGGCTTCTCTGGAGAATTCTACCAAACATTCAAAGAAGACTTAATACCTATTCTCCTCAAACTGTTCCAGAAAATTGAGAAAGATGGAGAACTCCCTAACACATTCTATGAAGCCAACATCACTCTGATCCCCAAACCTGACAAGGACAACACAAAGAAGGAGAACTACAGGCCAATATCACTGATGAACATAGATGCAAAAATCCTCAACAAAATTTTGGCAAACCGATTACAGCAATACATCAAAAAGATTATACACCATGATCAAGTGGGATTTATACCAGGGACACAGGGATGGTTCAACACCCGCAAGTCAATCAATGTGATACACTACATCAACAAAATGAAAAACAAAAACCACATGATCATCTCAATAGACGCAGAGAAAGCATTCGACAAGATCCAACACCCATTTATGATAAAAACCCTCAGTAAAATGGGTATAGAAGGAAAGTACCTCAACATAATAAAGGCCATATATGATAGACCCACAGCCAACATCATACTCAATGGACAAAAGCTGAAAGCCATCCCTCTGAGGACAGGAACAAGACAAGGGTGCCCACTTTCACCACTCCTATTCAACATAGTACTGGAGGTGCTGGCCAGAGCAATTCGGCAGGAAAAAAAAATAAAAGGAATCCAAATAGGTAACGAAGAAGTAAAACTCGCGCTGTTTGCAGACGACATGATCTTATACATAGAAAACCCCAAAGAATCCACAGAAAAACTATTAGAAATAATCAACAACTACAGCAAAGTAGCAGGGTATAAAATTAACGTGCATAAATCAGTAGCATTTCTATACACTAACAATAAACTAACAGAAAAAGAACTCAAGAACTCTATCCCATTCACCATCGCAACGAAAAGAATAAAATACCTTGGGATAAACTTAACCAAGGAAGTGAAGGATCTATACAATGAAAACTACAAGACTTTCTTGAAAGAAATTGACGATGACATAAAGAGATGGAAAGACATTCCTTGCACATGGATTGGAAGAATAAACATAGTTAAAATGTCCATACTACCTAAAGCAATATACAGATTCAATGCTATCCCAATCAGAATCCCCAGAACATTCTTCACAGAAATTGAACAAACAATCCTAAAATTCATATGGGGGAACAAAAGACCACGAATTGCTAAAGCAATCTTGAGCAAGAAAAACAAAGCCGGCGGAATCACAATCCCCGATTTCAAAACATACTACAAAGCTACAGTGATCAAAACAGCATGGTACTGGTACAAAAACAGGTCCACAGATCAATGGAACAGAATTGAAAGCCCAGAGATAAAACCACACATCTATGGACAGCTAATCTTCGACAAAGGAGCAGAGGGCCTACAATGGAGAAAAGAAAGTCTCTTCAACAAATGGTGCTGGGAAAACTGGACAGCCACATGCAAAAGATTGAAAATCGACCATTCTTTTTCACCACACACCAAAATAAACTCAAAATGGATCAAAGACCTAAAGATTAGGCCTGAGACAATAAGTCTTTTGGAAGAGAATATAGGCAGTACACTCTTTGACATCAGTTTCAAAAGAATCTTTTCGGACACTGTAACTCCTCAGTTGAGGGAAACAATAGAAAGAATAAACAAATGGGACTTCATCAGACTAAAGAGCTTCTTCAAGGCAAGGGAAAACAGAATTGAAACAAAAAAACAGCTCACTAATTGGGAAAAAATATTTACAAACCACTTATCCGACAAAGGGTTAATCTCCATAATATACAAAGAACTCACACTGCTTAACAACAAAAAAACAAACAACCCGATCAAAAAATGGGCAGAGGACATGAACAGACATTTCTCAAAAGAAGAAATGAATATGGCCAATAGACACATGAAAAGATGTTCATCATCGCTAATCATCAGGGAAATGCAAATCAAAACTACACTAAGATATCACCTTACCCCCGTTAGATTGGCAAAAACATCCAAAACCAAGAACGACAAATGTTGGAGAGGTTGTGGAGAAAGAGGAACCCTCATACACTGTTGGTGGGAATGCAAACTGGTACAGCCACTATGGAAAACAGTATGGAGATTTCTCAAAAAGTTAAAAATAGAAATACCCTATGACCCAGCCATCCCATTACTGGGTATCTATCCTAAGAACCTGATATCAGATATCTCAAGAGTCCGTTGCACCCCTATGTTCATCGCAGCATTATTTACAATAGCCAAGACGTGGAACCAGCCTACATGCCCAGAAACTGATGATTGGATAAAGAAGATGTGGTATATATACACAATGGAATACTACTCAGCCATAAAAAAAGACGAAATTGGCCCATTCACAACAATGTGGATGGACCTCGAGGGCATTATGTTAAGCGAAATAAGTCAGTCAGAGAAAGACGAACTCTATATGACTCCACTCATAGGTGGAAATTAGTATATTGAGAAGGAGATCCGATCGGGGGTTACCAGGGAAAAGGGGGGGGGGGAGGGTACGGAGGGGGAAGAGGTGTACCCACAACATGACTAACAAAAATGTACAACTGAAATTTCACAAGCTTGTAATCCATCATAACATTAATAAAAAAAAAAAAAAAAAAAAAAAAAAAGAACTAAGATTTTTAAAAATTAAATTCTATGAGAAATATCTTACTCAATTAGGAAAAGTAACATAGGGATTATAGGTATCCCAGAGGGAGACTAGGGGGAGTAAGGAGCAGAGAGCTTATTCAAAGAAATAATATCTAGGAACTTCCAAAATCTGGAGAAGGAATTGGACATAAGTACATGAAATTAATAGAAATCCTAATTACACCAATCCAAAAAGTACCTCTCCAAGTCACATATTAAAACTGTCGAAAGTCAATGACAAAGAAAAAAATATTAAGGGCAGCAAGACAGAAGAAAATAGCCTACAAAGGAACCCTCATGAGGCTTTCAGTGGATATCTTGGCAGAAACCTTAAAGGCTAGGAGAGACTGGAATGACATATACAAAATACTGAAAGAGAAAAACTATCAGCCAAGAATACTCTAGCCTGAGAATTTATCCTTCAGAAATGATGGAGAAATAAATGCTTTCCAAGACAAACAAAAGCTGAGGGAGTTCATTGCCACTGGACATACCCTACAAGAAACGTTGAAGAGAGCCCCCCTACCTGAAACAAAAAGGCAAATGTTGACAAAGCTTTGAGCAAGGAGATAAATACACAAAATCAGAAAATTGCAGCTGTATATCAGAATAGGTTAGGGGCCAGCCTGGTGGCACAGCAGTTAAGTTCACACGTTCCAATTCAGTGGCCCAGGGTTCACTGGTTTGGATCCTGGTTGTGGACATGGCAGTGCTTGGCAAGCCATGCTGTGGCAGGCATCCCACATATAAAGTGGAGGAAGATGGGCAAGGATGTTAGCTCAGGGCCTGTCTTCCTCAGCAAAAAGTGGAGGATTGGCAGCAGATGTTAGCTCAGAGCTAATCTTCCTCAAAAAAAAAAAAAAAGGAATAGGTTAGTAAACACTTAACTATAACGTAAAGGATAAAGGGAAAGAAAGCATCAAAAATAACTATAAACACTTCAATTTTTGGTCACAAACTCACAACACAAAAAAGAATAATTTGTGACAAGCAAAACATAGAAGAGGAAGAGGAAAGGGATGGAACCCGCATAGGCTAATGGAAATGAGAGGCTATCAGAAAAAAGACTATCTCATCTATGAGATCTTTTACACAAACCTCATGGTAACTACAAAACAAAAAAATCAGAGTAGAGGTACAAATCATAAATAAAGAGAAAACTGAGAAAACCATCACAGAAAATCACGAAATGGGCATGGCAAACAGAAATACAAGGAAAAAGAAGCAATTTAAGTGTAGAACACCTAGAAAACAAAAGATAAAATGGCAATATTAATCCCTTATATATAAAAAATCATTCTAAATGCAAATAGATTGAACTTACCAATCAAAAGACACAGAGTGGCTGAATGGATTAAAAAACAACACCAAACAATATGCTGCTTCTAGGAAACACATGTTAGTTCTAAAGACAAACATAGGCTCAGAGTGAAGGGATGGAAGATGATACTCCAGGCAAATGGCAAGCAAAAGAAAGCATTTGTAGCTATACTTATATCAGACCAAGCAGACTTTAAGATAAAAAAGACAATGAGAGACAAAGACGGCCATCATATAATGATAAAAGGGAAAATCCACCACAAAGACATAACATTTATTAATATGTCTGTACCCAACACAGGAGCACCAAAGTATATAAAACAACTATTAACAGAACTAAAGGGAGAAATTGACAGCAACACAATAATAGTAAGGGACCTTACCACTGCTTACAACAATGGATAGATCATCCAAACATAAAGTCAACAGGGAAACAGTGAACTTAAGTGAAATACTAGACCAGAGGGACTTAATAGATATGTATAGAACTTTCCATCCAAAAACTGCAGAATATACATCTTCTCAAGTGCACATGGAACATTCTCAAAGACAGACCATATCTTGGGAAACAAGGCAAGCCTCAATAAATTTAGAAAGATTGAGATCATATCAAGCATCTTTTATGACCACAATGCTATGAAACTAGAAATCAACTACAAGAAAAAAGCTGGGCAAGTCATAAATATGTGGTGATTAAACAACATGCTACTGAACAACTACTGGATCAATGAAGAAATCAAAAAAGAAATCAAAAAACACTTGGAGACAAATGAAAATGAAAATAGAACATAGCAAAACATATGGGATACAGAAAAACTGGTACTAAGAGGGAAATTTGGTACTAACAGGCCTACAAAAAACAAGAAAAATATGAATTAAACAAGCTTATGCCATTCGTAAAAGAACTAGCAAAAGAAGAACAAACAGCACAGTTAATAGAGAGAGGGAAATATAAAAATCAGAGCAGACATAAATGAAATAGAGCTAAGAAAACAATAGAAAGGATCAGTGAAACTAAGAGCTGATTTTTTGAGAAGATAAACAAAATGGACAAACCCTTAGCCAGATTCACTAAGAAAAAGAGAAGACTCAAATAAATAAAATCAGAAATAGAAGAGAACAAATTACAAAGGACACAACAGAAATACAAAGGATTATAAGAAAATACTATGAAAAGCTATGTGCCAACAAACTTGATAACCTAGAAAAAAATGGATAAATTCTTAGAATCATACAACCTCCAAAAACAGAATAAAAAATAGAGAATTTGAATAGACCAATTACAATTACAGCAAACAGATTGAAACAGTAATCAAAAATCTCCCCCCAAAAAAGGTCCAGGACCAGATGGTTTCTCTGGTGAATTATACCAAACATTCAAAGAAGATTTAATTCCTATCCTTCTCAAATTACTCCAAGAAATTGTAGAGGATGAGATGATTCCTAACTCATTTTAGGAGGCCAAAATTACCGTGGTACCAAAACTAGACAAGGACAACACAAAGAAGGAAAATTATAGGCCAACATTGTTGATGAACATAGATGCAAAAATCCTCAGCAAAATATTAGCAAATCAAATACAATAATGCATTAAAAGAATCATGAATCACGATCAAGTGGGATCTACTCCAGTGATGCAGGGATGGTTCAACATGCACAAATCAATCAATGTAATACACCACATTAACAGAATGAGGAATAAAAATCACATGATCATCTCAATAGATGCAGAGAAAGCATTTGACAAGATTCAACATCCACTTATGATAAAAACTCTCAATAAAATGGGTATAGAAGGAAATTACCTCAGCATAATAAAGGCCATATATGACAAGCCCACAGCCAACATCATACTTAACAGTGAAAAACTGAAAGCTGTTCCTCTGAGAACAGGGACAGGACAAAGGTGCTAACTCTTGCCACTTTTATTCACCATAGTACCGGAAGTTTTAGCCAGAGCAATTAGGCTAGAAAAAGAAATGAAAGGGATCCATATTGGAAAGGAAGAAGTAAAACTCTTGCTTTCTGCAGATGACATAATTCTATGTATAGACAACCCTAAAGAAGCCACCAGAACACTATTAGAAATAACCAACAACTACAGCAAAGTTGTAGGGTACAAAATCAACAAATCAAAATCAGCTGCACTTCTATACACTAATAACTAGCAGAAAGAGAAGTCAAGAACACAATCCCGTTCACAATAACAAAAAAATATATAAAATATCTAGGAGCAAACTTAACCAAGGAGTTGAAAGACCTCTACACTGAAAACTATAAGACATTATTGAAAGAATTTGAAGGAGACATAAAGAAATGGAAAGATATTTCATGCTCATGGATTGAAAGAATAAACAGTGAAAATGTCCATATCACTTAAAGCAATCTACAGATTCAATGTAATCCTACTCAAAATCCCAATGACATTCTTCATGGAAATAGAAAAATAATCCCAAAATTCATATGGAACAACAAAATACCCCAAATAGCCAAAGCAATCCTGGGAAAAAAGAACATAGCTGGAGGTATCACACTCCTTGACTTCAAAATTTACTACAATTTCATAGCAATCAAAACAGCATGATATTGGCAAAAAAACAAAAACAAAAAACAAACAAAAAAAACAGACACAGAGATCAATGGAACAAAATTGAAAGCCCAGAAATAAAACCACACATCTATGGGTAGCTAATCTTCTACAAACAAGCCAGGAACATACAATGGAGAAAGGAAAGTCCCTTCAATAAATGGTATTGGGAAAACTTGGCAGCCATGTGCCAAAGAATGAAAGTAAACCATTATTTTACACCATACACAAAAATTAACCCAAAATGGATTAAAAACTTGAATGCATAAAACTAGAAGAAAATATAGGCAGTACACTCTTTTTTATTTATTTTTTATTCTTTTTTTTTTTGAGGAAGATTAGCCCTGAGCTAACTACTGCCAGTCCTCCTTTTTTTTCTGAGGAAGCCTGGCCCTGAGCTAACATCGTGCCCAACTTCCTCTACTTTATACATGGGATGCCTACCACAGCATGGCATGCCAAGTGGTGCCATGTCCGCACCTGGGATCCGAACCAGTGAACCCCGGGCTGCTGAGAAGCGGAACGTGCAAACTTAACCACTGTGCCACCGGGCCGGCCCCGGCAGTACACTCTTTGACATCAGTCTTAGCAGTATCTTTTCAAATACCATGTCTGCTCAGACAAGGAAAACAAAAGAAAAAATAAACAAATGGTACTACATCAGACCAAAAATCTTCTGCAAGGCAAAGGAAATGACGAATAAAACAAAATGATAACATACCAACTGGGAGAGAATATTTGCAACTTATATATCCAACAAGGATTTATTTCCAAATTATGTGAAGAATTCATACAACTCATTAACAACAACAAAAAAACCCAATTAAAAAATGGGCAAAGGATTTGAACAGACATTTTTCCAAAAAAGACAGACAGCTGGCCAATAAGCACATGAAAACATGTTTAACATCACTAATTACTAGGGAAATTCAAATCAAAACCATGAGATATCACCTCACACTTGTCCAAATGGCTATAATTAAAAAGACAGGAAATAACAAGTGTTGGAGAGGATGTGGAGCAAAAGGAACCCTCATACACAGCTGGTGGGAATGCAAACTAGTACAGTCACTATGGAAGAGAGTATGGAGATTTCTCAAAAAATTAACTTAGAAATACCATATGACCCAGCTATCTCACGACTGAGTATCTAAAGAATGTGAAATCAACAATTCAAAGAGATTTATGCATCCTTGTGTTCATCGCAACATTATTCACATTAGTCAAGACACAGGCACAACCCAAGTGACAATCAATGCATGAATGGATAAAAAAGATGTGGTATGGGGCCAGGCATATGGCATAATGGTTGGGTTCAGCATGCTCCACTTTGGTGGCCTGGGGTTCGTGAGTTCAGATCCCAAGTGCGGACCTGCAAAACTTGTCAGCCATGCTGTGGCAGCAACCCACATACAAAATAGAGAAAGATAGGCACAGATGTTAGCTCAGGGCTAATTTTCCTCAAGCAAAAAAAGAGGAAGATTAGCAATAGATATTAGCTCTGGGTGAATCTTCGTCACCAGAAAAAAAGAAGGCAAGGTAGATATACAATGGAATACTACTCTTCCATAAAAAAAGACAAAATCATGCCATTTGCAACAACATGGGTGGAACTTGAGGATATTATGTTAAATGAAATAAACCAGACAGAGACGTATTATTTCACTCATATGTGGAAGATAAATAGGCACGTGAATAAGGGGAACAGATTAGTGGTCACCAGAGGGAAAGGGGGTGGGGGGAGGGCAAAAGGGGTAAAGAGGCACATATGTGTGATTACAGATAAAAATCAGACTTTTGATGGTGAACATGATGGAGTCTATACAGAAACTGAAATATGATAATATACACCTGAAATTTACACGTTATAAGCCAATATGACCTCAATTAAAAAATAATAATAATTTTAGTGGTCTTCCTTTTAGGTGACTCATATATAATATGAGGGAATTGGCTTGCCAGATTAAATATCTGGAGTGGACATAGTTTTCCACTCCATCCCTTTTACTAGAAGGGAAAGATTCTGATTCAGCCCATTACTAAACATAGAGTTAACAGCTACCTGGGGGAATCAGCATCTGAAGGAAGACTAGAATTTTCTTTAAAAACAATCTGAAGTCAATTGTAATAGTAATGAACAAACTCATTAGGATTTTTCACACAGATTGAATTTTGTTCCAATCAACAGACTTTGAGAAAGCCCTAGGAATATCCTGATGAAGTTGTCTAGTGATTACCCAAGCCTGATCATACAAGTTAATAGGTTGATCTCCAGGTTGTAATTCTGGAAACTTTGCAGGATTTTTCCAATTAGCAGTTTTGATGCAATGCTGGGCCTTCAGTGAATGCAGTATTCACTGCCAGTATATGAACGAGCTGATATAAGTCAGAGAATGACTTGTAAGGTTGATGATTTTGAATGACTATATTATGTTCCTCAGCAAATCTGTAAGGATCTTTGGTTACTTTGGGAAAAATCTTAGACTGTGGCTCAGAGTTCAGCTTGAGTCCAGGGAATATAAGAAATTAAGGGTTTAGCTTTTAGATTCTCGGAAGGCTTAATTTTAAAGGAACAGATTCTGATAGATTCAGAGGAAGAAATAGTGGGGAGATGTTCAGTGAAAAGGGGAAGTTCAGTGAGAATGTTAGTATGGGGGAATTGAAGGTATAGAGGAGGTGTAGGCAATGTAGAAGGGAAGGAGGAAGATGGCACTAGAAACAGAGCTTGAATAGAAACCAGGAAGAGGAATAAGATGGCACTAGAGTAGAAGAACATGAGGCTTTGGAAGTCATTTTATTTTTCTTTAATCGTTTGTTTGCCTCAGTTAATATTAAAATTTTATTTTGCAAAGAGGCAATTTTAGACTGCCGGTAACATTTGGAAGCCTCAAAATACCGATTGAAATAGGTGTGCCATCAGTTTTGGAAATTACAGAACAATGGTTATCCAATTTAGTTTTATAAAATGTAAGTTTGGGGAGTTCAAAAGTTCCCCATAATGGCCATTGATATTCCAAATTACTTTTGCTTAAATTGGTCCACTGAGTTGGAAATGTGCATGAGAAATGATCATGGTTTTTAAACAAAAAATTGGCTGCAGTCCCTGTAGCAGTGGAACCCTCAAAATATTTAGATAACTTCGATCTCATTTCTTAGAGGTTTTTTCCTAGAGCAAAGGGATAATTCTCAAATAGCCTAAACAGGTTAAACAGCTTGCAATTCAAACAACTTGAAAAGTTCAAACATCCTGCAGGCTTAGTACCAGCCAGTTCCAATAGAAACAGTCCATTTTCATTAAGGATGACCAAAAGTTGAATCAACACTGTTCCAAAGAGCAATGCAGTTCCAAAGAATAGTCCAGTTTCCAAGGAAATTGGACGGAAGGTTGATCAATGCAGTTGAACTGTCCAGCCGAAGTATCAATAAAAAATAATGTGATGGAGAAATAAAGATTTTCACAGAGACACAAAAACTGAAGGAATTCGTTGCTAGTATGCCTGTCCTGCAAGAAATATGAAAAGGAGTTCTTTAAGCAGAAGAATAATGATACAGATCAGAAACTTAGATTTCCATAAAGAAAGAAAGAAAGAGAAAAACAAAAGTAAGAGTAAACTTTTATTTTTCTCATTGTTAACTGACACAAAACATATCTCTTCAAAGGAACAACAATAATAGTGTGCTGAGTGATTATAACATATGGATACATAAAATAAATGATGGCAATATCACAAGGTGCAGGAGACAGGATTTGGGAATACTCTATTATAAAGTATCTGCATTACACATGAAGTGATATATGTTATTAGAAGGTGAACTTAGATAACTTAAAAATATATATTGTAAACTCCAGGTAAATCACTAAAAATTTTTAAAAGTATAAATGATATGCTAAAAGATACAATCAAATGGAATCACATAAAAAGTTCTATTAAAACCAGAAAATGGGGAG